>NW_020654834.1:0-5512 GCF_003589595.1 Hyposmocoma kahamanoa | reverse complement strand
CGCCGTGATGTGCATATCCTTTCCACACTTTTCAAAATACTTAATGACCATAACCCCCCCTCCTACCTTCGTTCCCGGCTTAAGCTGCTGCCTGCGGATGGGAGGCCGCGCAAGACGTCCTTGCATCACTAAGATGCTCGTTCGTCCCAGTTGCAATAGAAAATTTCTTTTTTAACTCTTTTTCTTCTCGAGCAGCGCAGATATGGAACAGACTTCCTTCTCAGATCCAATCTAGTCCGTCGATCGCTTCCTTCAAGAAAAGGTTGATAGCGCACGTTCTTGCTGAACTATCTACGTAATCATCTTATACGTGTATTATGTGTGTATATTTACGTGTTTATAATGCCATAAGCATTAAGTGGTATATTTTATTTATTTATTTATTTTTATTATTATTCCTTTTTTCTGTTTACATGCTAAGTTTATTGTTTTTCTCCTTCCTTTTTACCTGATGACCTTTGTTATCACTGCCTTGGGTTGGCTAGAACAGATCTCTTTTAAAGATAAGTCCACCTTTGCTCACTTTTTCTATAATTAAGTTTTCTGATGTATTTTTGGTGCAATAAAAATATATATAAAATGTTTGTAGGTACCTAACTATAGTCCTGCAGCTGCTGCAAGGTTGTTCGTATTTTACAAATAAGTCTGTCTATTGAAGTGATTGTCGAGTGCACTCATTTTGTAAAGAAACAATTACAAAATTGTATTCAAGTTCTAAAGGAGGGAAATTCATTGTTACAGTAACTCCCACACCAAAACGCCTTAAACACTTTGTTTGTTCTCCTTTCGAAGCAAATAATCGCTTAACACAATAAATATTTTGTTTTTAGAGTGTTTATTTATATTACAGTGTGACAAAATTAAAGAAAGGTTGAGCTGGTTCGGGGTCTTCTTTATAATATGAATATCAAAATAATGTACGTATAAATTGTAAAACTTTGTAAATAAAATATTAAAGATTAGAAAAATTAGATTACGTGTCAATGTAACCAATCCCGTTCTTAGATGAATTGAGAGAAACCATCCATTAATATTAAATACATAAACCAAACCAAGGTCTTCAATGTCTGTTCAATATTTACATTCTGTGTAAAATACTTAACAAACGAGACGGGCTCGGCCTGCGGGCGCGTGGTGGGATTTAGATTACGTCTGTATGAATTTTTAATAATATTTGTAGCTATCATTATTAATATGGTTGAGGTAGTTTAATTATACAAATTGATCGTAATTATTACTCAAAAAAGTGTTATGCAGCCCCACAGTTGCTTCAAAGTCAAAGATCATTTATTCCATGGGTAAAATAAATTTACACTTGAAAACGTCATATTCATTCAACTGCTCGTTCACTACCCTGAACTCCCTGAGAAGAACGAACAAGAAACTCTAGGAATTGCTCTTTTCAAAATAAACTTAAATGCTATGGAATACACTTTAAATAAAATTTGTGTGGATTCTGGAGCCATGTCGTCTTTCCATACATCTATATCAAACACGTAATCTTAAATTTTGTAATATGACTTTTCGATCTAAATATTTTTAATGTACTTTTTAAACTTAGGAAATAATAAACTTAATATTTGCTCCGGAATCTTATTGTAAAAACGTATGCAGTTCCCCATAAAAGAGTTGTTTGCCTTGGTTAAATGAAATCGTGGTACCATGAGTTTGAACTTAGCTCTAAGGTTAATATTATGGATATCTTCTTTCTTATTGAAATTATGTATATTTTTACGGGCATATAAAATATTTCAGTAAATGTACTGTGATGCTACTGTCATGATACAGTCTCCTTAAACTTTTTTCTGAGTGAAACCCGAGAGCCTAGACGCTACACAAAACCGAATCGCTCTTTTTTGCAATACAATAATGGTTTGAATATCTGCCGCTTTACCTCACATGAGAATTCCGTAGGACATTATACTATGACGTAACTAAAGTAAACTACTCTAGCAGTACTAACATCGGTAAGCTCACGTATTCTGCGGACTGCGTATGCAGCGGAGCTTAATCTGCTGGCTAGGGAAGATATATGTGGAAACCATTGAAGTTTACTATCTAAGGTCACTCCCAAGACGACTGCTTTATTAACTAGATCTAACTTTTCTCCGTTTATTTCTATGCTTGGGGTAGACGATTTCACGTTGGGTAATTCAAATTTAACACATTTTGTCTTCTTGGTATTAAGCATAGATTTAGTATATCAATAGATTGGCCCTGAAGTATTGGAGACGAGACCAAAACAAAAATACATCTGTGTGCGTATAATATGCATGTGTGCAAGACAAATAGTGTTGCGCCATCCACTGATTTAACTTTAATATCGATTAACTTATTACACCGGCATTTCACTTCGTCGTATTCACCAAAATGTCTTATGGCAAATGTCTTATAGAGCTACTGGGTACTGGCGATATATCTCTGTACACATATGAAGATACCTTGCGTCTTGGCTTCAATGTAATCTACAAACAAATATAACTATTATAATTATTGTATGATATGATGACGTAGAAGTGCATTACAGCAGTGAATTTGCAGATAAGTAATAGTATCAGAAAATCGGCCAAGTGCGAGTTGAACTCGCGCGGAGAGGTTTCCGTACAAACTTAACATTGTAGTTGAAGAATATGTTCTCCAATAGATTCCAACGGCAAATATAGGTTTATTCGCACAATAGTAAGAGATTTAAAGATAATTTCTGTATTTTTTTCAAAACTTTAGGCCCAGTAGTTTCGAAGATAAAGAGGAGAATGATCAATTCTTGCCTATTTACTTAAACAATATTAAAAATATTTATATTTCAAAATTACAAAAAATATATACTTGAGAACTTTTACTCCCAATAGTGACTTCAAATTCAGAATTAATTTCTTTATGTTACACATTTTGGCCACACAAATGCATATGTGTACCAAATTTCAAAATAATCAGTCCAGTAGGTTTGAAGTAAATTGGCTGTGATAGACGGACAGATGGACAAACAAGTGATCCAATATGAGTATCGTATTTCGGAACAGAACAGAACTCTAACAACAACAAATCGCTGATTTGTTGTTAACGGGAGTTGTAACTACTACACAAAAATTCATTCATTATAAGACATACCGGCATGAATAATGTGGGTACAGAACCAGAACGTAGCTTTACTCTTTGCTTGCCTCTAAAGGAAAAGCATTTGTCCTCAAAGTATTTGCGCATATTTTTGAAAACTTTTTGGGAACCCAGTCTTCTCTCTTTATCATTATAAGCCATTTCTGTCGTACTTCAATGTTTTGAGGAAATCTGAATCAACAATAATAATTAACATAAAAAAATGGGTGCCTCAACAACGCTATTAAAAGAAATTTTCATTTTAATGTAGACAAAAAATAATGCGCTAATGCAATATTAATTAAATATAAAGTACTAAAACCAGAAATTTCTGATTCAATAATATTAAGTATGAAGATGATTTCGGCTGTATGCAAGACACGCCTTTGCCTTTTTTTTCAGTTAATGACATCTCGATAACATATTATCGATTGCGTCAATCTCTATGAAAGTGGGGTTATGAATTTCGGAATTTCACGTATTTGATATATTTTTTAATTGAATTCGTATACAGTTACATCCAGGCACTGAACACGTTACTATGACTAATAAACGTCCGTTTAATACTATTTTAAAACCAATTATTTTTCAAAAATAAACGAAATTTGTTTCGTTGTCAGCTGACCCTAGATACATACAGGCTCATAGCGTATAATGAAGTGGTCTCGTCTACCCATCTCGCTATAACACACGTGTATACTAACGCTCTTTCACTTGCATTGCCAATCTATGGGTACCTATAATCTAAATCTATGGCAATAAGCAATAAATTGTTAGCAATAATCCAATAAACTACCTTAGAGAGGGTATCATTAATATGGTCATAGTTAATGTCATGTCTGTCTGTTTTAAAAATCAATATGTGTCATCAGCTAACAATACTATTTCGCAATGGTCCTTAACAAAGAATGGCAGATCATTAATATAAATCAGAAATAGGAAAGGTCCAAACATTGAGCCCTGTGGAACACCCATTTTTACCGGAGAACCCAAAGAAGTTTATGTCTACTTTCTGAATTCGTCGTTTTCTCATCATGTTCTTTTATATTTTACGAAAAGCGGACTGAAATTCATAGCTAATACTCCATAGGTACACTGATAAAGACGTCGTTTAGTAGCAGTAGAGCTCCCACCAGTACAGAAGTACTGCCACCTTACATATTTCTGCCACCAAGCAGTAACGTCAGCATTACTGCGTTCCGGTTTTGAAGGGTAAGGGTGCTGGTAAAATTACAGGCCCATAGGACGTGTCAACTTATCTCTCAGGGTGCCAGGCACAGTGGCAGTGCCCCTCAGATCAAAGCTCGTGGGTGGCACTGCAACTATTACGAACTGGCGTGTAGGTTACCATAAGGTACACATACACGACTTTTTCATCCCGTATCTTGATATTATTAAAAAAATGTATTTTAGAATGTTAATCTTAGGTACACCGACGCATAACGTCGCGACGTCTTGCTCGCGTCTGGCCTCTCTTCAGATCAGTCCTGCCATGCCTCGTATTATCGCTCGCCGTCTCAAAGCCTGCTTAAGCATCTTGAAGGCTGCCGAAGCCTCCTCAAGACTGCCGAGGCATTTCAGTAATATGGGTAGATGGCGCTAATCTTAAAGAAAATGAAAGAATAGCTGGTAATATCCATAAAAATCTGTGCAATAAGCGCCATGCCAGTTGATTTGCTTGTTATCACTAGAAATTAGCGTAGCTTTGATAAATTACAGCTTCTCAACGTAAAATAAATTAGGTTATTTAAAGCTATTTGGCGTCTCGTGACATCTGATGCACCAATAGGTACTAAATACCCAACTACGCTGCCTTGTAGCGCAATAAGCAGTCCCCTTGAGTTCTTCGTCCATGGGTTTATGTAATTATTTATATATTTATGATGATTTTCTTCAGATGTATAGTGTGCTAAACATCTAATAAATCCTTCCTCTGAGGCATTTTCACCCACAAACACAGGGAATGACTTTGAAGCTCAATTGTTTTTCGGAGGTTGTCTGGAAGTCATTCGTAAGTTGTTTCTAGTTTTGTTAATACCTTGATTTGATTTGTCTACAAACTTCTAAGTAAAATCTTGGTGAACTAAATGATGGAGATAACCAAATGGTAAGGTTTATCGATCATTCTGGAGTTATATTTTTACAGTGAAAATCTGTTAATCAGAAAATAATTTTCTTAAAGTTTTGCAAACAAGTAATAGTTATTGGAACCTGAGCAAACGAAGGACTCTAAGATTGAGTTTAAAAATAGTAGGGGAAAGGTGTACCAGATGATCCCCTTAAGGGAGAATAGTGGTAATTTAAAAGATATTTAGTTTAAAGTGGATGTAAAAGCGTTGAATGATAGAAAATTTATCTATTTACATGTTGTCTTACTAAAAGCGTTTAATCTTTTGATCTTTCATTATTATATTTGAAT
>NW_020654833.1:0-18008 GCF_003589595.1 Hyposmocoma kahamanoa | reverse complement strand
TTATCAATTTAATCGCCATTCTTTAGATAATCAGTGACTTGGCGACAAGTATTGCCCGCAGCTTATCGCATACGTGATTAATGTGATCCGTCCATTTGAATCTATTGTCAATTATAAGTCCGAGGTATCGCTGTGTTTTTACCACTTCAATCGCCTTGCATACACAGTCTGTTTGGTCTGTATGAAGGCAATCATGATTGTGAGCAATTAATAAAAGTGGTGTAGAAACTCTGCTTTTACTCGAACTTATATACATCAATTTTGTTTTACTTGCATTAAGCACCAGACCGACATCGTGGGACCATTTTGTTAACAACGTAAAGTCGTGTTGTAAGCAACGTAATGCATCGTTTATATTTTTGGAAGCTGCAACGAGACAAGTATCATCAGCGAACTGATATATCTCGCATTTATTTATGAGGTGGACAACATCATTGACATACGTCAGATAATGTAACGGTCCCAAAACTGAACCCTGAGCCGTACCCTCTGTTACATTAACTTTGTCACTAAATTGATTGCTAACTTTGACATAGTAGTATCTATCATTTAGGTAATTTTTACACCATTTTTTGAGTGGTCCCCTAATACCACAGTCGTCAAGTTTCTCCATAAGAACGTCATGACGCAGTGTGTCAAAAGCTTTACTATAATCTATGAACACAACTAATACGTGCATTTTGTTGTTTAAATGATCAAAGATGGAGTCCGCAAAATTTGATAATAATTGAGTGGTAATTTTTAAAGGTTGGAAACCATATTGTGATTCAGTTAAGATATTATTTTTATTGTAAAAGTCTATTATTTGTCTACCTACATGTTTCTCTGCTATTTTATCAATGACAGGTAATATCGTTCTGGGACGATAATTGTCGTAATTCTTGCAACTACCATTTTTGTGGATTGGTCTTACTATACCAGTTTTAAGTTCAGCGTGGTATTCCCCACGGTCAATGGAAATGTTGATAAATCTGGCGATAATGGGTGCAATTGAATCAGACATCATTTTTAAGTCAACTGTTCTTATTTGATCAATACCAGGGGCTTTATTAATGTTGAGGGAGTGAATAATTGTTTTAACAGATTGTGCTGTCGCTTTTTGATATCTGATAGATACGTTGGTAGGTCTCCTGTAGCTGGACGAGTCCAGAATTTTTCTGTTGCAGCTTGGGATGATATTTCTGACAGCATTTCGGAAAGAAATGGCAAAGTTGTTACTAATTTCGCTTATTTTCTTTACAGTACTCTCAAAGGCGTTTATAATTATATATCTACTGAATTTTTAACCCTCCCCGTTATTTCATTCAAGATACGCCATAGGTTGCGTGTGTTATTTTTATTGTTATTAATGTCGTCTTTGATTTGTTTATTTTTTGCAGCAAGTATTAACTTATTTGCATAATTCCTCGCTCGGTTATATTTTAATTTCAGTATATTGTTGATCATATCTTCTAACCACTGTAAATATATTTTGTCTCGAAAGTCACAAGCATTTAAGATTTTTTTGTTTATCCATTTATTTTTTATATTTTTAAAGTTATCTGTATATTGTCTTTTTATTTTAGATTTTACGAAAAATCTTGACATGACTTGATATTATTCATTAACATTGAATACAGCTTATTTGGACATAGAGTATAGTTTAAGAGTTCCCAGTTTATTTCCTGTATGAGTGTTGAAAGTTTATTTTGGTTATATTTAATCTTTAACTTTTGAACGTCCCGTATACGCGGCGTGCCTATGCAAGCGAGCACCGTCGCCCGGTGGTCGGCCAATTTTGTTCCGAGTGCCGCTGTATACATATCTTGAGTGCGGGATCGCACATAAATGTGATCAATACATGATTTTGTCACTTTGTTCTTGACACTTTCTATTCTAGTATATTGTGTGATCCCGCACATGAGACCGTGGTTATACAATGTAGTGTTATATTCATGTGTTACAGGGCAGTTTATTTTCAAGTTAATGTTTACATCTCCTAACAGGAAAACATCGTGCGAGTTATTAATTTTTTGAAGAATGGTGTCTAATTCGTTTATAAATAAGTGTTTACTGTTTTTGGGCAGCCGATATATTGCGAGCAAAGTTGCATAGTAGTTCGTTGGGGTGGTAACGTGACATAATAAGCTTTCAACATGTTGTGTTATGCATTTAGAGACGGTGAACTTGTGTTTTTTATGCAAATACATAATTATTCCACCTCCTTTTCGATTTCCACGCAACTCTGTGAGCATATTATAACCAGTTAAGTGGTACAAACAACTAAGTGTAGGAGAAATGTTAACCTCAGTAACTACTATCACGTCGAGCTTGTTCTTATAGGTAACAAGACATTCTTGCAGTTCTGAAAAGTGTTTAATCATGGAACGAATATTGATGTGAAAACATGACAAATTAATATTATTAATGGGTACACAATCCATGAAGTTTCGAACATTTAGACAGTCTTTAATTTCTGTAATGTCTTTAAAGTCACAATCCATAGAAATGATGATTATAGGTGTTAGTGTTTATGCTAATTATGGAACGAAATTTTTTTTACTTGAGCTTTTTTATATCTTCCTGCGATCGAATTATGATAGGTTTATTTTCTTGTCCATCCTTTCGCACGCGTAGAACCCCTTTCTTGATTCAGATATACTTGAAGGTATCCTTGATTTCTTGCTTCGCGAACCAGAGGAGGTGTTTGTTATAGGGTGTTAGCGTTTCACGTACCACAATGTTTTGATCTCTGTGTTGGTCTATTAGTTTAGCGGCTAAAGTACCATCGTGTGCAAAGATGTCTGATAATTTTAATTGTATTTTAGATTTTTTATAGTGTTTGTAGGCGTCCATCCATTGATCTTGAGCCTGTTCTGTTTTGAAAATAATCTGTATTGGACCTGAGTTTCCTTTCTTTCCCTGCATACGTTGAACTTGTTCTATGTCACTAGTTTGCTGTTTTAATGTTTTCCCTATGGCTTGTGCCATCTGGAGGGGGTCTTCATCCTTGAAGATAGGGATATAGTGGATATCAAGATTTCGTGAAAGTTTTCTTTGTTCGAAATCTTGAATTCTCTGTTCGAGCGCTCCTACCCTCGTTTCTAAATGATTATTTTTATTCGTAAGTTCAACATTTTTTCTTTTCAACTCTAAAATAACTTCTTTCATTTCATCTATCCTGTCAACAGCATCTTGAACTAAATCTGAGTGCACTTGTAACGAGTGATTAATTTTTCATCTCTCTTTTTATGGTTTTCTCTATATCAATTGAAATATCTTTGAGCAATTGTTTGACATTTATTTGTAGATTGTCGGTTGAATTACCGTAACGGTCTTCGTCATCCATGTCCTCATCTGGAACGATAACAGAGCGTTTTTTTGGAGAAGAATCGTGACACTCTTGGCAAGTCCACTCTAGGTTCTCTGTTGCACGAAGAGCCGCGAGTTGCTTGTTCGTCAGACCTGCACACATCGTGGTGAGATGCACTATTTTTTCGCAGCGACTGCATTCAACTCCGTGCTTGGTCTTCGTGATATTTTTGTTACACTTATCACATTTCGCCGAGGCCATATTTATTCACTTAGTTGCTACTTAAGAAAATTTTTTTTTTTATATGATAAGTATGTTTGACGTTCTATTCACTTCTTCCTACTTCATATTGTGACATATTCGTGTATCTATGTTCCGTAAAACATAATTGTGCTTAGTCTGCTCATTTGGCTGGTTACGGACCTAGTTGATATTAAATAAGTTAAAGCGTGATAATAATAAAAGTGGTATGGATTATTCAAGCAATTCATAGGCGACACCATCACCGGCACCAAATTCAATTATTCTTCAGTTATCAACGCCTTCAAGGTCTGTAAGTACAATAAGCCTACTGGCAAACACTCAAGTACTAGAGTGTATGCTTATTCATTTTGATATCTGTACCAAGCCAGTCTATACAGACCCCATCGAGCAGGGGAAGGATGCAAAAGCAAGAGCGAAAATCGGCCTCACCTGCTACGAATCGTTGTACCCCATAAAAAAGTCAGCGAAAACCGCCTTTGAAAGCTTCACCTGTTTGAAGAAGGTCTCCGCTGTTAGAAGTTTGAGTAAATGACTAGGCCTACTGAAAAACTAGTAGCTAACGCATTCAAGAGGAACATACAAGAATGTGTCAACAATTGGCTAGCGACGCAGCAAGAGCTACACGGGATCTGAGCAGCAGTAGATGACGAGTTCCTTGCCATCATCATGCTCGCTGGACTACCGAAGCGATTCGTTATGACATTGGAGAACTCTAACGTCAAACTACATGTTAAAAACTCATCCAAAATAATATTTAGCAAATATTGTAAACAGTTAAGGTTAACGCAGTTGCGCAGTACAACGTCAAAAAAAGAACAAAAATGTTTCGGTGACCATATCTCATCGTTCAATACATCCGAAACTTACTTTATTACCTGAAAAGAAAGATGAAATTGAAGTGCCTTATCGGGAACTTATCAGCTCATTAACGTACATTTCTTTTGGTATACGACCAGTTTTTGTATTGGTGTTAGTATCAATATTTGTGTACAGTTTAATTTGATTTGTGTTTTACTTTTATATACAGGTTGTTTATATTAAAATAGAAATAGAAATAGAAACCATTTATTGTAACGCCACATTATAAAATAAAAACACAAAAACAAAGACTACTGTAACTAGAACAGAAATAACACAAAGAACAGCGTAAAAACATTTCATCAACAAGTTACATAATACTATACTGACATGTGTGCGGCTATGGCGTGTACAAAAGGATCCCATTCAGCTAAAGTCACAATCAAGGCTAGGTTGTGACGCTGGTTTTCAATCGGCCCTAGCCGAGTGAGTGAGAGTGACGGACGTATGCGTCCTGAAACAGAAAATAAAATAAAATAAACTACGTAAATAATTATATCATGAGTGTGTATAATGTTATTGCAGTCTGTACTCTTATATCGATTAAATACTTACATAATTGTTAGATATGCGTACGCGGGGAGCGGGTGAATCAAAAGACGGCTGTCAACGCACTGATGTTTATTGGGTGAAGGTCGCGGGCGCAGCCGCGCATCTATAACTACATATATCTATACTCAACATTCCTTCCCCAACAAGGCAAATACCTATATATTTATATTTATATTTCCTATTTTATAGATTAGAAAAATTGTTTATAACTGACTGGGGGACGGACTCGTTTTGACCTTTTTTCGTGTACAGCTTCGTTTGTAACTTTTTCTGCTTCTTCTTCTGCCTCTTCGACATCGTAAAAATGATCATCATCCTCCGGTGAAGGCGGACGACAAACTTCTCTCGTTGTTGTCATCCTGTGTGACGATACGAAATCCTGTGGCGTGGCGTGGCTCGTCGTAGATGAAGAGAACAGATTCTCATCTCTTGGTGAAGGAGACACAACCTGATCACTTCCCGTAAGCGACGAGTGCAACCTTGTGACGCTGTCGGCATCCGTTGCACTATTTTTATAGGTATAAACGCCACTGTCCCCCGGTCTCTGATTGTCTACGTTTGATCCGGCCCCTTTATTATACAATATCAATTGGTTTTGATGTTTTTTAACATAATCTAGCGATATCAGATCCTTAATCACGTACAACATTTTTCCTAGTCTTTTTTTTACAATTCCTTTAACCCAAGTAAACTTATTATTATTTAAACGTTTTTTATAGAAAACATATAGGCCGAGAGAGAATGTACGAATGTTACCACTGCATTCTTTAGTTTGTAAACACTGTTTAGCACGCACATGGTTAGCAAGTGATGTGGATGGGGGCGACGCCGACGGTGGACGGTATGGGATCAGGAGGTCGAGCCGTGATCTCATCTTCCGGCCGAACACTAGCTGAGCCGGTGATACACCCGTTATTGAATGAATAGAATTTCGGTAATCATAAATGTATTTTAACAATTTTAGCTTACTTTCCCATAAATTATTATTACTTTGTAAGATTGATTTTATACCCCGTTTAACTATTTTTACGTATGATTCCGCTTGTCCGTTGCTTGCCGGGTGATATGGAGGTGACGTCATGTGCGAAATTCCGTTCAAGCTGCAAAAATGTTTAAACTCTTGTAAAATAAAAGATGTACCGTTATCTGTAACTATTGTATTAGGTAAGCCAAACCTAGACATGAAATCATATAATTTATCTATTACTGCTGGTGAAGTGTACAACCATTCATATCGTAAACCTCTAGCCACTTTGTGTGAGCGTCCACAATCACTAGGTACATGCGCCCATTGATCGGACCTAAAAAATCTAGATGCACCCGATGAAAGGGGTGCGGGGGGTACTGCCATGGTGACACAGGCGCACGTGGAGGCGACGCTCGCAACTGCACACATACGTCACATAGTCCTATCATTCGTTCTAAAGCCTCATCAATCTTTGGAAACCAGAATCGTGAGCGAGCCTCTGCTTTTGTTTTTACAATACCTAAATGTGACTCATGGAGTTCTGACAAAACTCGCTCGCGCAATGATTTTGGTATCACCACCTTGTGACCACGCATGAGACATCCGTTCTCATACGACAGTTCAAGTCTACACAAATAATACGGTTTTAATTTGGTATCTTTTATCGATTTGGATCAGCCCTTAAGTGCGAATTGTATAACTCTTTTCAACAAGCGATCCTTGTTCGTCGCGTTACGTAGTTCCTCAACTGTTAATGGGAACGATTCATCTATAACGAAGCACACATAGGCGGCGCGGTCGCACACGTCGTCGACCCCCCGCGCAATCGGCGCTCCGCGCCACCCCCGCTATCGCCATCGTCGTCGGTCGTAGCCGCCAAACTGGATCGCGACAAATAGTCTGCGCTGTTGTCTGTGCTTTTAATGTACTCTATTGTAAAATTGTAACCACTTAAAAATAAGGCATAACGTTGCAATCGATTTGCGGAAACTTCAGGTATTCCTCTATGTGGACCAAATATAGAAAGAAGGGGCTTGTGTTCTGTGCGTAAAATGAATGGTACTGTCCTTCCATACAAATATTGATGGAATCGCCGGACACCGAAAATTATTGCAGTGGCCTCCTTCTGTATTTGGGAATATCGTTTTTCGGCATTATTAAGTGTACGTGACGCGTATGAAATTGGTTTTTCGTAACCGTCGTTTCCAATTTGAGACAAAATTGCACCTAATCCGGTAGGTGAAGCGTCCACTGTCAAAATTATCTTTGCCTCAGGATTGAAATGCGCTAAGACTTGTTCAGACGTTAGGGCTTTTTTAATTTCATTGAATGCTTTGTCTTCTCTACTAGACCATACCCATTTGCTGCCCTTTTTCAAACATTCATATAATGGGCTTAAAACACTAGATGCTCCCTGAATGAACCCCCTATAGTAATTAACTAATCCTAAAAACGATTGTAATTGTTTTACATTTTTAGGTATTGGTGCGTCTAAAATGGCTTTCACCTTTTCTGGTGATTTTTTCAAACCCTCCTTATTAATCACATAACCCAGATAACTTATTTCGTCACAAAAAAAAAGCACATTTTTCTTTTTGTAACGTTAACCCGGCACCCTGTATTTTTTGTAGCACTGGTTTAATCTATCCAAGTGCTGAGCACGATCAGACCCAGTGATTAGAACATCGTCTAGCAGTGCTAAAACGCCACTTATACCTGCGAGCAGATTTTCCATGGCGCGCTGGAAAATAGCAGGTGCGCTTGCAAGGCCGAACACTAATCGTGTATACATAAATAGACCGCAATGCGTATTGATGCAGGTTAGCTTTTGTGAGTCGTTATCTAAGCAAAATTGGTTATAAGCCATTGATAAATCCAGTTTTGTAAATTGCTTCCCTCCATACAATTTCGAAAATAGTTCATTAACAGTAGGGAGCGGGTACTGATCGACATACAATTGTTTGTTTATAGTAGCAGAGTAATCCGCACAAATACGTATAGACCCGTTGCGTTTTAATACCGGTACTATCGGTGACGCATATTCAGAATGTTCTACTGGACGGAGCACCCCTAACTCGACCAGTCGATTAATTTCACTGTCAACCTTATCCCTTAATGCGAATGCAACGGGACGTGCTTTACAAAAAACGGGTCTAGACCCTTCTTTCCAGGCTAATTTTACTTCGTACTTATTAAATTTCCCTAATTTCCCTGAAAACAAATTGGGGTAACGGGTTTGTAAGGACTTAATTAAATAATTTTCTTCGCAATAATGAACCGGGCTAAGTTGCAGTTCAAACTGAGCAATAAAATCGCGACCCAGCAAAGACGGCCCGCCGCCGCGGACCACAAATACGTCAAGTGTGCGTGTGCGACCGGCCCACTGCACTGATAACGGAACACGTCCAATGCAACTCAGCACTTCACCAGAGTAACTTATAAGTCTTTTATTAGTTGATATTAAAGATAGATTTGTAAAATGTAACTTGAAAGTCCTTTCTGACATGACTGTAACCGCCGACCCGCTGTCAACTTCGAATCTAAACTTTTTACCGTTAATAAACACCGTTTCAACCAGTGGTTCGCCTTTCAATGATCGAATATTGAACAACTCACCGTCATCGTCGTCGTCGTCGCCTCCATCCACATCACACGCAGATATGGAAACGTAATTCACTTTTTTGCACATTCGGCGCAAATGGCGTTTTTTGTTACACTTCCTACATGTATTATTAGCAAAACGACATGACTCTGCTTTATGGTTAGTATAACCGCACACCGCACACTTCACTTTTCCACTACGACGTTCCTCGGTGTTATTAGGTTGCGAGATTTTGAACAACTGCTCGTGCTCGGCAGCGGGGGGCGACGCCCCAGCTGTACTGATGGCGGCGGCTCGCGCGCTTCTCAGACTCTCAGCCACGTCCACGGCTTTGGTTAACGTGAGCCCTGCTAAGTCCTGCACATACATCTTCTCCTTTTCTGCTCCCGACAACATACCCATTATAAATCGGTCCCGCAACGCTTCTTCCACATTGCTAAAATTGCATTGTGCGGTCAAGCCACGTAACCTGGCGACCCACTCTGAGGGTGACTCATTTTCTTGTTGGATAGCGGCGTAAAACCGATGGCGCTCGCTAAAACCAACCTGTTTAGGTGTGAAATGAGAATCAAGTAGACCCACTATGTCTTCGTAGGGTATGTCCTGCAGCTCCTTGGGTAGTGCTAGATCCGCAACGAGCTTATAAGAACTCTCGCTGAGTGCGCTGAGGAGTACCGCCCTTCTCTTCACTCCTGTTGAATCTGTTGTCTGGTTGACGTCGTTCGCAATAAACCATTGCATCAATCTACACTTGTACGTCTTCCATGTATGTAACCTATGATCAAAATTAGATGAATAGCCTGAATTTATAAACGACATTTTATATTTTCAAATGTGTGGGTATCTCGTCGCCACTGTTAGATATACGTACGCGGGGAGCGGGTGAATCAAAAGACGGCTGTCAACGCACTGATGTTTATTGGGTGAAGGTCGCGGGCGCAGCCGCGCATCTATAATTTATAACTTTATATTTATATTATAACTTTGCAATATATACATACAGGTATAAGTGTGTGTAGTGTGAAAACAAATTAATAAAATATTTAATACATATTTAAAGTACATTACTTCAAATATATCAAACAAGATTTTCTATTTTCATAAAATAAAAGTTCTTTGACTTCAACATTAAACAACTATTGTTCTTACGCAGTTACTATTTCGAATAATGCTATGTGAATTAACACGTTTAAATGTTTATGATTATTAAGTTAAATAAAAATATACAATTAAAATAACGTGTCACTGTTATAAATATAATTTCATTATCATATTTTATTAGAAGTAATTCAATTGACTCTAAAAGAAAAAATAAAAGATATAGGAGCGCCCTCGCAAGATCCGCCATATTTGACAATTGAAATAAGATGTTGTGAACTTGTGATCAAGAAGGAAATATTAACGTAGATTGTTTTTATTGTGCTTTGAAGTGTAATTTACTTTTTTACGTTGTTAATGTAGGGAGTTACATGCATACGCGGTGGTATATTAAAGCAGAACCTTGCACAGGCATTCTGCACGCGTTGTATTAATTGTTGTATACGCGTTAATAGTCGCGGCCCGTAAACAACGTCCATATAATTAAATTTTGAGAGAATCAGTGAGTCGCATAATTTTATACGTATGTCAAAAACAATTTCTAATAATACCCGACACATGACTCTCAAAGCGAAGCTGCTCATCCATAAGGAGCTCAAGATTCCGAGCCTCTCTGACTCGCTCAATTTTTTCACCCCTAATCGCTAAACTAATTCTGTGACTTCCAATTTTTGCTGTTTGTTATCTTGTTCCGAACACTATGTATTTAGATTTAGTACCATTTAATACTAGAGAATTAGATTCTGACCATGAAGCTATCCGTTCCAAATCGTCGTTAATGTTGTCCACGGCTGCCTGAGTGTCACTTGGTGTACATGATATGTTCAAATTCAAATTCAAATTCAAAATAATCTTTATTTCATAGGTAAGCATTATTACACTTGAAATCATCACAATGGTTAATTTCTACCGCTCATTCGTAAGGCAGATTCCCCTGAGAAGAATGAGCAAGAAACTCTAGGCGTTGCTCTTTGTAAATAACATTTACAATATTTTTTTATTTATTATTTGAAACATCAGAGATCGAGACTATTTCCATGAGCTAAACGGGTTACTACCACGGATTTTTGTCATCCAAGTACGCAGAAGTTGTATAATAACCTTTAGTATAAAGTTTTTGTTTCACTATAGTTTTAAACCTCGTGAAAGACAAATTTTGTATATCAACCGGAATCTTGTTATAGAAGCGTATACATTGCCCCTTAAATGATTTTTTGACTTTGTGAAGACGATTATCAAGAAAAGCTAGTTTATTTTCCTTGTTCTAGTTAATATTCCTCGTATTAATGTTATGTCTGTCACTATTTTTCATAAAGAAATTACTATTCCTTTTAACATAAATTACATTTTCATAAATGTACTGTGAGGCTAGTGTAAGAATGTTAATTTCCTTAAACTTATCTCTCAAAGATACTTTGGGGCCCGGATTGTAAATTGCCCTAACTGCACGTTTCTGCAGGACAAAGATTCTATTGATATCGGCGGCGTTACTCCAAAGCAAAATGCCGTATGTCAGTAGACTGTGAAAGTAGCTGAAGTAAACCAATCCAGCGGTTTTGACGTCTGAAAGTTTCCTTATTTTTTTAATCGCGTACACTGCAGAGCCGAGCCGTTTTGATAACTTACTTATATGGGGACCCCATTGCAATTTAGCATCTAACGTTATGCCTAGAAATACAACTGTATCCACAAGATTCAATTTTTCGTTTCTAACTACAATGTTTGTAACCGTCTCTCTAACATTGGGTAATGTAAATTTCACACAATTTGTTTTTTTTTCTCATTAAGAAGTAGGTTATTAACAGCAAACCCATCAACTACTTTAGATATAGCATTGTTCACATCGTCGTAAGAACATTGGTGCCTTTTAACTTTAAATAATAAGGAAGTATCATCAGCAAACAATACTATCTCATGTTTTATACCCTCCATAAGGCTAGGTAAGTCATTAATATAAACTAAAAACAAAAATGGGCCTAGAATTGAACCTTGAGGGACACCCAAATACAAAACTATTATCACTCAAATACAAAACTATACAATATACGTAGTATTAAAACCATTTTTAGGTCGTTACATTGTGAATTTAGGTAGGTAAATTTTCTTCCTCGCGACCTGCAGTTGTTTTACGCCATTTTCGCGAATTCCTCTACTACCCGCGACTGTTTTTAATTTTAGAAATAGTAAAAACATATTTTGATATGATTCTAGTTTTAATCGACATGTATTTAATGCTCGTCACCTTTAAATATATTTTATTTCTTAATAAAATGAATATACAAAGTGGTTAAAAGTTGAAGCGTAAAATACAGAAAGTTTCTCAGAATTAGGGCCGCCGTCTACTTTAGCTATGTTCTTGATTCTACGTCAGTCGAATCGTCACAACTAAATATTCAATCGAAAACGTCCCCATCTGTTCAAATTCTGAATTTGTAAAATTCGTGATTTATTAGGAGTTAGTACAAAAATGTGTTTGGCATGTCACCATTAAGCACGTTAAGATTGTGTTGCTTTAGTACCTACCTATTACGATTACGTATTGTAGTTACGTTCTTCTTTACAACAAATATAATAATTATAATATATTACATTCTATTTTTTCATTTCTATAACACATACACAAGCAGATATCTACACAGCAAATACACAATACACACATACTTTAATTTATCTCTAGAGGGCGCCCGTTAGCAATACTTAAACATTGTGTGCGGAGCGCCTAATCAAGTAAACAACCGTTGCGCGAGTCGGTGTAAACAGCTGACGCGTGCCAGTTTTCATTAAGTAATTGAAGTATAATTACTAAGTGTTACTTTACAACTTACATATTTAATTGTACGCATAATTCATTATCTTTCGAATAACGTAAAAATCTAAGTGATATGGTGTATGTGTGTGCGACGTGAAATAAAAGAGTGACGTCCTTAATATACTAGTGAGAAAGGGAATTAAGTAATTTTGAAAGCTGATTTTCAGGTATTTGTATCGTATTTCATATTGTGTTAGTGTCTGATAGATAGGTTAGATAGCTTTTTACTACTGTTGTTAATATTTCCAGTAAAAAGCTACTAAATCACGGGATAATAATTATCAAAATACAAAAGAATTATCACAACGTCTTTGTTTGTAAATGTCAAAATGATGTAATATTTTTCCATTGTATTTTTGTGTTATTTTTCGAGAAATAGTCATAAGTTTACCCTGAATTTATATGTTTATAAACTATACTTTAAGGAGTAATTTCATGGTAAACGTTAGAACCACTCAAACGAAATATATTATCATATTTATCCAAGTACACCAAAAATTTCATTTGTGCTTTTAAGTGCGGGATTTGCGGTATATCATTGCATTTTATTTGAGATGCTTTCGTTGGTATTACTGAGGGTATTTATTTAGCAATGCAGTATAATAATTTTTATTTATAAAAACTTGTATTTAAACTGAATGCTTTTCTAATTTGCGAAACCAGATAGCCGCCATTTTGCGATTGGTTTATCCTATCCTTTAAGGGGCCGAGTAAGTGGGGGTAGCGCATCGAGTGAGCGGTTAACTAGCATTTTGAGTGTAGTTTTAGTTACATGCTTTTATATACGAAGTATGAACTTTTATTTTACACACAAAATTAATCACCCATTTCACAAAAATATAAACATTATCAAATGCAAATGGGTTTGTAACCGGCCTTATTTTCAAAGATGGCCGTCACTGGGCGGCCGCACCCGCCAGCTTTTTTCATACAAAATTACGAAACTCGGAAATATCAATGAATCCTGCATGTAATGAAAACGTATTGTGTTATTCTAGTGTATAATTGATTTAAAATTCATTATATAATATTATGTTGCAGAAAATGAAATCAATATTTATATAATGTAATAATGAACAGGACCGACAATGGCCTGATTGAGTAGCATCAAGTTTCGAGGCTGCTTTCTTTTAGAAATATTTATGTTAGACTATGTCTTATTCTAAGACGTAATTATTTTATCAATTAAATAATCAAATTCTTAAAAAAACTTTTGGTATGTTTTCGATAAATAAACACCGAAATCATCAGCCCAAACAATAACACTCACACTATTGTCGTGACGTATTTTTGAAGTTGTTTATTTTTTTTAAATGACAGACCCAGGCATTAGAAACTTTATGGTTTGCTAGAGTAGTTACCGAAATAGCAGTTGATATTAGTTCTTTCATCTTTTATAACTTCGATATCCGATAAATTGGTATAAAATCATCACCGGCACCTCTAGGTGTGCTATGCTTCTAGAGACGCACGAATCGCGCAACGCTCTGTGGCAGCATGCGTCCACGGCGGCATATATCGCGTGAGCGGTTGATAACAATAGATTTAATTTAAAACATGTTTAATGATATTTAAAGACAATGAATGCGGATATATTATTTTTTAATACCACCTTCTCCAAGTGGCGACCATCTAACCTCACAAACATTACGAAGTATGTGAATAATGTTATTCAATATATTTATTTCAACACATTTTTCTACATTTTTGTATAGAACACACATTATTCAGTCACAGTACATTATTCAGTCTTTAGATAAATAACGGTTCACAATTACTTAATTTATTTTAAAAAATATTCAATACATAGTTGAAAAGATGTTTTTATTAATTTTCAATGATTTTTTTATCTTTAAAAAGCGATAGAGTGGCTAAGTAATGTACTTAAAGGTCTCTGAGTCGCTTTTTTAGGATACCAAAACGTACGCGGTCTAAGCACCAAAACATTAGAATTGTATCGAAAGCTAAGTAGTTCTGACTATGATATAGTAATAGTCACCGAAACCTGGTTACATAATGGTATCTTAGACACGGAAATCTCTGACAGCAGATATAATAACGCTCATAATAACGCTCACAATCAACATAGCCCCGCACTAGGGAAACCCTGTATCGCGGGTGCCATGGACACACACATAGACAACCACAAATTACACCCAAACTCACGAGAGAAATAAATGTAGGCCATACAAGTATTTCTCCCGGCCCGGGAATCGAACCTGGGACCTCTGCGTGGCAGTCCGGCATGGTAACCGTTCGGCCACGGAGGCAGTTCAATATAATAATATGACATTTTTCGTGTTGATAGGGACACTAAAACTACCGGTGGAGGAGTGATGATTTGTATTAAACGTAGTCTCTATGCTAAACTGTGTCCTGATTGGTCCTGCGCCCCCACGGAGTGTCTATGGGTTACGGTGCCTCGGTCTGCGCTGCTTTCTTCTCAATCAGATCTACATATATGTGTTGCCTACATAGTGGGTGGTAGTAGAGACCAGGATATCCACATCCACAGATTACTCGAATCTGTCACTTGTGTAATGGCTAACAATCCTCAAGATCTAGTATTGGTAACTGGAGACCTGCACCTTCCTTGTATTCTGTGGTCAGATTCACCCCCAATTATAAAACACGAAGGGTACAAGCGCACTCAAGAAGCTGCACGGACACTAATAAATAACTTTAATATCTTAGAGTTGAACCAAGTTAATTTTGCTAAAAACCCCAGTGGTAACGTTCTGTACTTAATTTTTTCTAATTTCTATTTAAACATTGGTAGGTGTAAGCAACCCTTGACAAAAGAAGACGTATATCACTCCTCTCTTGACATTGAGGCTCACGACATCTTTTTACCTTCCCTCTCTAAATCCGGCTCTGTTAAATTCCGATTTCATAAGGCTGACTACGAAGCTGTAAATAGTGATCTCAGGAAAATAAACTGGACCACTGAACTTTCTATGGGAACGGTCGATGAGGCAGTTGGAAAGTTTTACAATATAGTTAACGATATTATTTTATGTCATGTTCCAAAAGTCGTTATAAACAGTAAAGAAAATTATCCAGTGTGGTACACATTGCTCCTTAAAAAACTAATTAGACAAATAATTAAATTACACAGAAGATATAAAATGTTTAATAACCCGAGGGATTATGATGAATTCTCCTTATTGCGTGCTAGACTTAAAACAATGGAACGGGAATGCTATAATAATTACTTATTAGTTAGTCAAGAAAACATTAAAAAAGATCCCAAGAAAATCTGGAATTTTGTCAGATCAATGCGCGGTACTCGTGGCGGAAGTGGCTACCCGAATACACTTACAGATGGTACAAACCAGTTCTGCAGTGGCGAAGACATATGCGAGGGCTTTAATAGGTTTTTTACAGTGTTTTCTTGGCGCCCGCGGATGAATATTCAAATGCCGATATTGTTCCCGCCCCTAGAGGCGACAGTGGTTATATAGGCATGACTTTTTTCGATATAGAAATAATTAAAAAGTTCATCACAAAACTTAACATTAATAAAGGCACAGGAAGTGATAGGATTCCAGCTGTTTTCATTGTCAACTGTGCTGAGACTATTGCTTTGCCATTGCAAATAATTTACAACCGTTCCATTCGAGAAGGAATATTTCCCAGTGTATGGAAGGAAGCGCATATAGTTCCCATACATAGAAAGGGGTCAAAATCGTATATACAGAATTACAGACCCATATCGATTTTGAACATTTTTGCTAAGCTTTTCGAGAAACTAGTCTTCGATATTATGTATCCCACGATTGCATCAAACGTCAGTGAACAACAACACGGTTTTCTAAAACACCGTTCTGTCAATTCTAACTTGGGAGAGTTCATAAATTATGTCCTCAGAAATATGGACAAACGCTCGCAGGTTGACGTGATCTATACAGATTTCGAAAAAGCCTTCGACCGTGTAGATCACGTCATAGTGTTAAGAAAATTGGATACATTAGGCATACATGGAGACCTTTTGTGATGGGTAAAATTGTAATTTTACGTACATTGTAATGCGTACGTAACTAAGAGACGACAAGCTGTAGTTGTTGGGGGCTTTAAATCTAACTATGTAATTGTTCCATCGGGGGTGCCACAAGGATCTCATTTGGGGCCACTACAGTACAACGCGTATCTCTACGACATACATACTTGTTTCGCAAGCTCGAGATTCCTTCTGTACGCAGACGATAAAAAAGTTTTCTTGAAGGTGAACTTAATTACCGATTGCCATGATATACAGGCTGATTTGAATAGACTTTCGGAATATTATGTGCGAAACCGTATCAACGTAAACACAGATTAAATGTGTACAAATCACGTTTACCCGCAAAACTAAACCAATTTCGTTTTGCTACGCGATTTGCGGTAGACAGGTGCAGAGGGTAGACCAGGTCCGTGATTTAGGTGTAACACTTGATAGTGACCTGTTATTTGATAAACACATAGACTTTATTATTGATAAGGCGTACCGGAGCTTGGGTTTCGTTATGAGAGTGTGCAAACCTTTCGATAATATATGTTGCATTAAAATGGTGTATATGCATACGTTCGTAGCATACTTGAATTTGGCAGTGTTATATGGACTCCTAAATATAGTACTTACATAAATAGTATTGAACGCATTCAGAAGGTATTTATTAGACATATAAAGTATAGAACTAAAAAACAGTTTTATCGTACGCAGAAGCATGTAAATATCATCGCATGAATACCCTTGAGGATCGTAGAATATTGCTGGACATGACTTTCCTTAGAGATGTGGTCAACAGTCGCCTCGACAGTTGCCTCCTAACATCATCAGTAGGTAGTCTTTATAATACCACCCACAGTGACATTGACATATTTGCGAACTCAAAAACAGCGTTTAAAAATAAAATTCGTAAGAAATTAAATAATTAAATATTCAAAATTTAAATTAAGTTACTTATGAATAATTATTAATTTACTTTTTCATATACACGCACACATGTACACACGCACACGCACACGCACACGCGCACGCGCACGCGCACGCGCACACACACACACACACACACACACACACACACACACACACACACACAGACACACACTCGCGCGCGCACACACACACGATCTCACATAAACAACACCTGTTCATCATCTACACAATGAAGAACAAGTCATACTACTACTAATGTATTTTTCACAGTCATATAATATATACTCTTTTACCAGTTTTAGACTACATAAAAACATGTCAAAATTTATTATTAACGGAAGTTTGTAAGTTTGAAAAATGTTTGTGGTATCCTGTAATTGGCGTAGGTTTGGATTGTTTATCTTTCAAATGGTTAATATATTGTAAGCTGTTGGATGCCCGAAATAAAATAAAATAAAATAAATACTCTTAAGCCATACGTGCTTATTGTTATTGTTAACGACATTATTTTATGAAGTTGTCAACAATAATTCAAATGCATATACGTATAGAGAAGTAATTTTTAAGAATTATTTAATTTACTAATGTAAGATGAATTGGAAATTAAAGAAACACTATTATAGTTAACGAAGTGTTTTATTTTTATAC
>NW_020654832.1:0-19084 GCF_003589595.1 Hyposmocoma kahamanoa | reverse complement strand
ATATATTTTTTTGTATTATTACAGTAAAAATATATTTCCTATGCAAATACATCCATATTTAAAGAAAGTTACCAAACACTACCAAAGAAGATTTTATTTTGCGTTGGCAACTTGTAAGACAAGGATACACTACTACTTTAAGCCTTTTCAGGTGACTCGTTTTTCCACTTTTGCATAAAATAAACCTTAATCTCATTGCATAAGGAATAAATTTGTAAAATTGATATATCGAAGTGAGCGATCCTATTTAAGAGCAGGTCGATGATCTCAAACAAACCAAATACGGTTAAAAATATAATTATTACACACCACACAAGTATATGAAAAAAAGTGCACGCTTGAATCTTCCAGGCAGAAAATTACATTTTTGTTAGTAAGCCAAATATACATACCAAATTCGGTAAAAACACACCACAAGAATATGAAAACAATGCACGCTGAAATCTTTGAGGCAGAAAATGACGCTTTTGTTAGTTAACCAAACTTAAACACTAACTTAAACTTAACTGCCTCCGTGGCCGAACGGTTACCATACCGGACTGCCACGCAGAGGTCCCCGGGTTCGATTCCCGGGCCGGGAGAAATATTTGTATGGCCTATATTTATTTCTCTCGTGAGTTTGGGTGTAATTTGTGGTTGTCTATGTGTGTGTGTCCATGGCACCCGCGACACAGGGTTTCCCTAGTGCGGGGCTATGTTGAGTGTGTGCGTTATTATTATTATTATTAAACACACCAAGGATATTGGATTGAAAATATTCGAATAATAAAAATTAAAATATCCATTAAAAATATTCAAAAAGAAATGCTAGGGAGATCGCCATTATTGAATAAAACAAACAGAAACACATTCACCTCTGTTATTTAATTTGATGTATTTCTCCATAATAAAATACAGATTTAAAGTTAATCACACTTCTTTATTTCTTACTTTTCTCACAGGACAGGGACAGAATGATACCACACCAAAAACAAAATTACCTTTTCTTATTTCTACTAATGTTGCTACCTAATTGTACAATTGTTTTACGAATTATACTCAGTTTAAAGCAGAATAGTATATTTAGAAAAACAGTCGTCCGTATTTACAGTTCTTGTCGCAACACTTAGCAATAGCAACTTTAAATAAATCTTATCGCAACAGCTGGCAGCTAAAGACAAACTCCCAGTCGAAGAGCTCGGCGTAGCATGCCTGCCAGAGTCCGTTCCCCTACCCAGCTTAACATTTTTTTTATACCAAATGAGCGGGGTCTCCGATTGGTTGTCGTATTCGCTCGTGATTGGCGGTTGTTTTTCCGACCAATCACGAACGAGCATAGGTGTTGCCATTTTATAAAAATAATGTTGACACTATGTAAAAGTTGAAACAACTTTTTAATTTAAACAATAAGAGTAAAATAATCAAAATGATATCAATAAAACTAAAAAGAAATCCATAAAACAATTTTTAACAGACTTAATTAAGTTAAATTCATAAAATCATCACATTCGGCCATCCATTTGAGTGCAACTCCTGGTGCAAGATGTTCAACATTAGCCGTGTTAACGTTAATCATCACATTCGGAACGACATTAAATCTATTTATGTTGTTTCCGGAGTTCGGATAACGGAATATTATCCTCGTTTTCGTACTCTGACGTATCCTCTATCTACTATAGTACATTTTTCAGGCTTACAATTTAAAGGACGCGTGTTTATCCAAGATCTAATTCGATCTGCAGCAACAACAGTCCCAAACAATTTACTTTTTTTCTTGAATCCAGGTACATTACTTATTTTGTATCTGTCGTTACCTAAAACTTTTACTATTTTATAGGGACCTGTAAATTTAGATAAAAGTTTGCTACTATTGCCTTTATTATAAAAATTGGTCCTCGTGATCTTAACTAGATTTCCTTCTCCATAAACAGTAGCGGGCGCTCGTTTGCTATCATAACGTAGTTTTTGTTTCTGTTGAGCTGTATCTATATTAGCACTTATCTCGTTTCTTATGGACTCCATGTTTCCTGATGGGCTATTTATCTCGATATCTAGTTTGTTACTCAAATCGTCACGAATGGCAGGGACTTGAGTATGATTTCGAGTGCTTTAAACCATACTCAAATTCTGACTTGAGCATTGAATAGAGTTCTAGAATACGAGCCTTAGACTCATCTTTATTATATGCGCACTGAATGCAAGACCGCACGTATTTTTGTGACAAATTTAGTATAGTATCAATTCAATATAGGTGACAAATAAGTCTTTGTTATTTGTTAAATGATCGGAACACCCAGAATCAATTATAAATTCTGTAAATTTACTATTTACCCTATTTGCACTTTGTGTGTCTACATTAAATGCCACTCCACCATCTCCTATATTGTCCGCACTATACGACCGTCCTTGACCGTAACATCCTCTTCTATTTTGTCCTCCTTGATATCCTCCAGTATTACCTCGTCCTCCGTGGAATCCTTTAGCGTGTCCTTGGCCTCTTTTTAATCCTCTTGAATATCTTCGTCCTGTGTTGTATGAATTTCCTGATGCTCTGTCTTGAAAGTTACTCTGTCTTTGATCTCCACCTTCTTGTCCTTGATTTACATACTGTCAACATTGAAATTTTTTATGTCCCAGGAGGCCACAATTATAGCACAGAAATGCAGTGTCCACATATTCCTTTTTCTTTACCAACTTGTTTGTCTTTTCCTCCTCTCCTAGTAAACGCTCCTTCGCAAAATCAAGCTCTAAGTTTTGAACCGTTTCCAAAGTTGTTACCACTATCTCGTAGGATTTTGGCTTTGATAACAATAAATAATTAACTTTTTCTTCTTCTGAGTGTATAGAACACGCGTCTCTTAATTCCGTGAACGTTTCCTCCATCTGATTTATGAACTCAATCATGGGTATTTTATCATTGTATTTCATCTCACTCAATTTTCTTCTTAAAAATAATTTTCCTTGTGTACTTTTCTTGACACAGTTGTTTTCTAAGTTTTTCACCATTAGATATGCTGTATTTTCATTTTTAATATATTCCAAATGCGTATCAGCAACGCTGCTAACCTCAATGCTCTGAGCCCTCGCTTCTAACTTTTTGTTTTCTACTTTGCTGGCAAATGATGCCAATGTTACGGCTTGCTCACATTCATAATCTCTCAATATACTTTTCAATCTGAACAACCACGTTGAAAATCCACTGCCATCAAATTGTTTTAGGTTATATTTGTATTCCGCCATTTTTCATAGTATGAAACTCGCCACGACGCAACAAATATACTAAATTGCCTCACAGTCCAATTGATATAAACTGTATGATTTGCTGCTGTAGACCACGTAACCTCATAACTACGCTCTGCTACCACTGTTATTTAATTTGATGTATTTCTCCATAATAAAATTCAGATTTAAAGTTAATCACACTTCTTTATTTTTTACTTTTCTCACAGGACAGGGACAGAATGATACCACACCAAAAATAAAATTACGTTTTCTTATTTCTACTAATGTTGCTACCTAATTGTACAATTGCTACTCTTAAAAACCTCGATGAAGAGAAACGTTCCGTTTGTACGAACCTTTATTTTATATGATTTCGCAACCGTCACTGATAGGCGCGGCAATTGAACGAAATCTATGACAAGCGGGAAAGAAAGTCGATGAAATCCTCTTAAAATCCACGGAATATCGATCTCGAGATGGTTTTATTCATTCTATATTAAATAAAGTTTTGTATTTGAGCGTTGTTTTGCTCCAAATGCCTATTTTTATGAAATAAGACCGAAAACAAAACAAACAACAACAACGCACACACTCAACATAGCCCCGCACTAGGGAAACCCTGTGTCGCGGGTGCCATGGACACATACATAGACAAACACAAATTACACCCAAACTCACGAGAGAAATAAATGTAGGCCATACAAATACTTCTCCCGGCCCGGGAATCGAACCCAGGACCTCTGCGTGTCAGTCCGGCATGGTAACCGTTCGGTCACGGAGGCAGTTAAAGGTGCGAAGACCACCATTTCGAGACAATATTTTCCAAATTTTATTGAGATAAAAGTACAGGGTGGGCAACATAACTTCCTTTTTTCAGAACTTAATAAAACACATTGTATGAATCAGAAATTCTGTATTTGGTTTTTATAATGTAGGAACATATTTAAAGTTTTGTTTTACCCAGTTTTGAAGATCAAATCAGGTAGGTGACGTCCCCCATTCTCCATACATTGAGTAAACCGATTTCTGGCGCTTGTCATGACTCTTGCCAGCATAGCAGGGGTTATGTTGGCAATTTCTTCCTGGATGTTCGTCTTCAAAGTTTGTAGGGTCCTTGGACGGTTCACATAAACACGAGATTTCAAAAAACCCCATAGAAAAAAATCACAAGGGGCCAAATCGGGAGAGCGAGCCGGCCACTCCAAATCGCCCCTAATGGAGATGAGGCGCTCTGGGAAGTGTTCCCTTAAAACAGCCATCGATGCTTTTGAAGTGTGAGCCGTTGCACCGTCTAGTTGGAACCACATGTCCCCTAAGTCCAACTCATCTAGCCGTGGGAAAAAAAATCCTCTAACATGTTTACATACCGGTCTGAATTCACTGTCACCGTAACTTCATTTTCCTCAAACAACCAGGGACCAATAACTCCAGCAGACGAAATTGCACACCACACTGTGATTTTAGGTGAATGCAAAGGCCTTTGATGCAATTCTCGAGGATTGTTGGCAGACCACTAACGCATGTTTTGTTTCTTAAAAAAAAACAGTAGCGTCCTCAGGAACGATTTCGAGAAGAACTTCACACGCGTTCCTCCGAGAATTGAAGTCACGTTCAGAAAGTTCCTGCACAATCGCCATCTTGTAAGGATGGTAATGAAGATCATCATGAAGAATTCTCCTCAGGGAACGATTGGAAAGTCCAAGGGCAGACGCATGTTTTCGCGCCGAATGCCGTGGTGAACGCAAAATTGAAGCTCTCACTGCCTCGATATTGTCAGGTGATCTAATGGGCCGACAGACTCCAATTCTCCGTCTTGTCACACTTGCAGTTTGTCTGAACGTAGTGACCCATGTAACGATTGATTTCCGGTCCGGGACAGGGGCCGACGGAGCTAAATTAAAGTGATTCCGAAAGGCGCGCTGGGTTGCGATCACAGAACATCCGCTCGAAAAATACACCTCAACGGCAAACGCACGCTCCTCACTGTTCCAACGCATGATGGCGACTGAACTTTGATTGAATAAAACTTTATAGTCACGCCTCTGGAACGAGACCACTAGCGCTTCGCTGCGATAACTACGGACTGAGTGGCGCTCAATTTAAAAAAGGAAGTTATGTTGCCCCACCCTGTATGATATGAAATAGTAATATTTTAAAACCAACAGAAAAAGTACATCGTGACGATCATCTTGATAGGTAATACTTTTAAAAATAAATACTAACAGAATTTCCAAAGCAACGATCTTCAGCAAACACAAACGTTAGTAATCCCGCCAAAGTTTTTTTTTCTTCACATTTTTTCTGTCATAAGGACGCAACGTCAATATTTTGTTGTTTATACTAGGATATCGAGTATATAACAGTGAAATACTAGTAAAAATTTGGTGTTAATACGCGTGGTAGCTGGTAGGGCGTGTAAATAGCCAAAGGTACTATGCGAAAAATGCGAATGGCTAGCACGGGAGTTGGATCCAAAAGGGAATTTAAAATGCAGCAGAGATACACTCACCTGGATGCTAGTCGGCGCAGATGAACACGATGAGATGCGGTGCGGTACACAGAAGCGGTTTATTTATAGCAGAAAAAATTGCTGATATACTTGACAAGAGGAATAATTAGAATGAATGATGGCTTATTATTTTTTCTAAGTCGCCGACCAAAGAGCAGGCCTCTACTGCATATACCAAAGAGGATTTAGTGCGTAACCATGCTCCCAGCCTTGGAATTCGCAGAATTTCAATGGAGATGAGGTGCGGTGTGGTGTACGGAAACACAAAGTGCAATAAAAAGGAGATGATATGATAATCTAATATGAAACGGAAAGAAACTTCTAAAGCTTATAAAGTAATTACTGAGAAGGTAGAGGATACAATTTAACAACAGGACGCTTGAACGTTCCGTTTACTGTTTTAACCATGGCTACTCGAACCACGTCATCAGACTCTGGATAAACATTTGTAATTATTCCCAAAGGCCAATGAAGAGGCGGTACGTTATCATCGCCCATCAAGATCACAGTCCCCATTTTGATGGGATGATCCTGACTGCACCATTTAGTTCTGACTTGCAGCGTGTACGTGTAAATATTCTTCACGCCATCTTTTCCAGTAAGATTGCACTATATTCACCACCAACCTTTTCCTATTACTGAAACTACGGCACTCACTAGACAAATCAGAAGCAGGTAAATACTGAAGCGCTGTAGACGTTAAAAAGTGCGCGGGTGTTAATACTTCCGGGTACGGAAACGAAGATATGGCACTAAGCGGTCGCGAATTGAGTATACACTCAATCTGTATAAGAATGGTAAGTAGTTCTTCATATGTCAGGCGTTGCGAACCTATGACGCGGTACAAATGTGTCTCAAAAAATTTACTACTGGACGTGCCACCGAAATGATGGGAACGCGGAGGAATCATTTTCCTTTCAATACGGCGATTAGCGCATTCGGAATTGAATTTGGATTTAAACTCCGAACTAAGTAGAACATTGTACATCTCGTCCAATTGAGCTTTAGTACCGACAAAATTCGTTCCATTGTCTGAGGAAAGACAAGAGATGGGGCCACGGCGAGAAATAAATCGCTTAAAGGTGGTTAATAATGCGATTTCAGCAATACCGAGATTTTTAATTATTTCAGTAGGATTTAATTTCCGTACGAAACGTAAAACATAAACAGTTGCGCGGAGCAACTTATTTCAAGTTGATACACGTAGAGCTAACTTATATTTATAATATTGGCTGTACAGTTTGAACAACTGCAGTTAGGTTTTAGTTTTAAATTCAGGCAACTAATCAGCTTTCATGGGATTGAAGCATTGGATGGGCCATTCAATTGGCGGACTTTGTATAGAACGAGCACGTGGTTTGATCAAAACAATGTATTTAAAAAAAAGAATTTATTCCACTGGAAGTTTGTATCAGCTGACAAAACTAACATCTCTGTTAGGAAAGTTTATGTACTATGCAACACTGTTGTAAAACAACATAGAAATTTGCCATATTCATATAGGGTATTAGGTAGGAGAAACTCTAACATAGCGCTGGTACCAAAAATCAAAACTACTGCGGGTAGTAAACAGTACAAATACAGGGCCTCATATCTATATAATAGTTTAAACAGAGAACTGGATCTGTACAAGAAAATAGTTCGTGAATGCAAGTTTAACAAGTAAACATAAAATGTATACTATATCAGTATATACATAATATATATAATGTAAATAAATAATATAAATATACAACTGTTATTTTAGTAACTTCTTCTATATGAGACAAGCAATTGAAATGATACTATCTAACATGGTTATGACAATGTATAATTTTGGATATTGTATGTTTATCGGATGGATGACACACATGTACACATTCCACACAATTACACACCTACAGATACATATGTATACACATACTTGCACTCACACACAGTAACAATTAGGTTAATCTATTTTTTAGTCTGAAAAGTTAAAAATTACTGTAATTAGTGAAATTTGTATTAGTTGTAACACCAGTTATAGTAGATTTTAAGGTATTATGTTTCATCATCTTAAAATTATATAAGAGCAAGATTACGATTAATATTAGAAAAGAGCGATGTTTCCTAACACAGGCCCTAAAAAGCCTAAATGGAAACATCCGCCCTTGTACTATGTCCTTTAAAATGAACGAATAAAACATTTTATTATTACATTATTATTTATTTATTTGTAACCATGAAGGTCCCTTTCACCATAAATTATGTGATATTAGTTGTGATGGCAACATACCGCGTGATAAACAATCACTATGGTTGTCAACTCCGGCAACGTGATAGAAGTTCTGCGATGTCAGATTAACTTATACGAATATAGAACGCATATATTCCATAACGCATATAGCCAAGTATGTGTCCTTTACAGTTTTAATTAAGTTGGACATTAAGGGTCGTATTCCAGAACTCTTCTCAATGCTCAAGTTAGGATTTGAGCAGACTTGAGTATGATTTCAAGCACTGGAAATACAACCCTAATGGCAAGGACTTGAGTATGATTTTCGGTGCTCACTGCAATACTCAAGTCCTGACTTGAGTATTGAGTAGAATTCTGGAATACGACCCTAAAAGTGCGGTACATAGCTCTAATCGAGCAAGCGTAGCGATTTTTATATAAGAACAGTGTTATACAAAACCTTTTTTATACAAGAACAAATATCAACAAATCCTGAAATAACTTCTAATAATTAACAAATTTTACTGCTTGCATAAGATGTCTACTCTACACCCACCGGATGTATCTTCATTGTATAGATACCCCAGACAACACAATATTCGTCTTCTGAACTATTGCAGCTTTTGTCAACCTCCTTTTCTTTGCTTTTTCTACTCGTAATCTTCTCTATTGTTTCCCTTTTTCTACTCGTAATCTTCCCTTTTGTTTACCTTTTTCAGTTGTTTTTCCTGTACTCTTTCCCACTCCTTTACCTTGTGTGTCGTTCCAGTTTTCTCTATTTTTTTTTTTAATTTAAATTTCTGTGTTTTTCTTCTTTTTACAGCGCTTGTTTTTTGGGTGCGTCGGTAAATTTTGATTGCAGATTTTCTCGTGGGTTTACGATTTAATTGAATTTGTGGCCGAGATTTCGGCAGAGGTCTTACGTTTTCGATTAGAAAACATTCTAGCACTCATAGTCCAGCAACCGTTTCCCTAGGCATTTTTTCTCTCACCTCAGATTCATTTATACTTAAAATTGGTATACAGTACTTATCTTTTTACATGCCTGAGGGTTCAGCTACTTCTACTGCGACCCCTGCTTTCTTTTTTTGCACAAATTTGAACCGTGTTTTTGACCTTTCACAGGGAAATTGATTATTGATGAGTCAGTATTATATGAACCACTATCAGTAATTATGACTGAGTTGTGCAAGTGTGTGGTTTCATATGAGAAAGAATTTATAGCCATTGGTAAATCATGTAATCCAGCAATATCAAAACCATTAAGATTATACTGAGGATTGTTAGAGTTAAGTCTTGTTATCTTTTAAACCCCTTTGTATGTCACTATGACATCAGTTGACCATATTTCTGAAGTTTTCTTATAAACTTGATAACACTCTTTTTCAATTGGATAAATTGTCCATGCATACCATACACATGATGTTTGATCCAACACCATGTATCACAACCTATTGTGTCTGACTGACATCCATATCCTTTTGGATATGCATTTTGTTCTTTTAAGTTTCGATGCTGATAACCAATTCTACATGTTCCACCATTCCAACAATCTGACCCAGGACTTTTACATTCCCATGTTGTCTTTGTCTTAAGCTGATAATTACATGCATAATATGCAGCTTGATACCTAGTAATTGATTTAGAATCTTTAATCCTTATTTGTATTTTATCACCTGTGATAGTATTAAAACAAATGATTGATCCAGTTTGAATAGGCATTGAGTATGTATTTAATGATGTACATGAATTATCATCACATACTTACTTTACCATTGCTTGCTAAATACAATGTCTTGTCACATGTGTACACAGGATGTACCAAGGCCTGTGTTGCAAGTCCAATGGTGATTAATTTTGGTATAGAAGTTCTACTTCTAGACTTGTTCCGTTCTGGTAACTCCATTTCTTCTATATCCTTGCTGAACTTATTTGCATCTTTTTCATTTTGGCAAACTTGTTCATTTATAGGATCATCACCAGTAATTTCCTTTCTTATCTTGAGTCTTGAATCCCTAATCATTTGGTTAAGTTCAGATGATGTAGTGACTAATGCTCTGAATAATATAGGATTTTTTACTCCTGTCATATCATTCTGTCTCTTAACTCTTCTTCTTCTCGATCTATCATTTCTTGTGAGGAAATAACAGATTATTCTCAAAAACATTGTATTCATTTTCTCTTTACCTGTTGTAAGTATAATTATAGTCAACATCATCATTATCATCAGAGATATCATTACTGAAATGACTGGGCCTACCCAATTGTTCTTACACTTCTCAAATTGTTGATTATATGAACAGTAAAGTGCACAATCTTTACATTCTAACTCGGATATAATAGTCCCAGTGTTCATTCCACATTTCCATTTAATCAACCCAATCACAAATTTATCATATATATAATCAGTTCCATTTGTGTTTATGATCATCATATCACCGTTTATGTCAATATTACATGTTTCTTCATCTGTTATAGTAAGCATACCAAAACTGACATCAATTCTACTCCAGACACTTGCTATCAGCATCAAGAGGAGGATTGTCTGTATCATGGTTATTAATAAATGGTTTATGTCGTTAATATATGTCCCTGCGTGCTGCTACACCGGGTTGACAATGATCGACTGAATGAACGATCGATCGAATGACCGTGTGACGTAGCAGAGTTGAAATTCTGTAGCTACTTTCCTATAGTTTCTTTTTTCTCCATTATTTCTAGAGCAGCTGACTTGTAATCTTTCAAGGAAGTCAAGCCAAGTGGATCTGAACTTAGCAAAAGTCTTGAAAATATCTTTATTGCACAGTTCACAGAGTCTGTAAGACCGAAAATGTTTGTTCCTGGCTTCAGCAGCCTCCTCAGAGAGTTGTCCGATAGGTAGAATGCTTGATAATAGTATTACCATGTATGAGGATTTTGTGTAATGTGGGTGTCATTGGATGCCAACCATATAATTTCACATACAGTTCCGCGGTCTCTAGGGCAAAATTTACAATCGATTTCATGGCCAGAGGAAATGGCTTCTAATATTACTTTAAACTTCTGGTTGAGGCGTATGGCGATGCCTGTGATTTCAGAAGCTGTTTCAAAAGCTGTTTTAAAATCGTTAAACTCTTTTGCTGTTTTTCCACATATGTACCATGTCATGGCAGACGTAGTACCCGTGGCCGCATTGTACACCTTTGCATCTACCATGGTTGGAACCAAGGTATGTCGAACATACATCACTCCAGTAGAATTTGATCCTTGTGTCTTCGTCAATTGTTTTATTTGGTCCTCTACATATTTTATTTTATATATTCATTTTTTGTAATACCTGCAGTTTCATGAAGGAACTTTATTCAAATTGGCCGACAGAATCGCGGCGATGGCGGTGTTGGGTTCTGCCATAAAATGTTCTTTTGGTCTCCGATATTTGATTGTAATCTTATAGGAACTAATGAACTTTGAAATATATTGGAATCATCTTCTGAATCATTTTCAAAATTTTGCTGGAATTGACTCTGTTGACTACCATCTCAACCCCACTTCGTTACAAGTTCTATATCTTGTAATTCTTCTGGAGTACAGACTTCAAATACATCTTCTAGATATTTGCATAGTCTAGAACCCGTGTGGTTTAACCCTAGATAGCTAACGTTCCTAAACTACCGTGATAAGCTAACCATTCGACTTTTTGCGACCATTTTGTAAACGTTTTATTTTTTGTAACTAAGTATATTTTAAGTAGGTTTATTGTATTTATAGGATGTATGGAATATTAATAAAAAGTATAAATATCACAAAAAAATATTTATGTAACTCTTAAGTATACATTCACTAATTTTAAATGGCACTTTGTTTTTTTGAGATTTTTAAATCACATAAACTTATATTGATTAAATTAGGAATAATTATTCAAAAAAATATTATTTTTGTTGCTAATAGGTATAAAGAAAACCCACAAAGTTTATGAATAATAAAATCATTTAGATTTTTTGGGCGCAAGTTGGGCAAAAGTCAATTGTATGTTCGCGACAAATGCGAACTTTGCAACTATGGCAGTGGTTCTTCGTCATGCGCCTTTTTTTGTAAGAACACAAGCTGCAGGATTTTCTTTTCATCGATGAGGAATTCTCAGGTGTCTGAGGAGTTCCAGAAAAAGACGGTGTAGAAATTTGACCTTCACTTCCAGCGCGTTCCTCATGGTTCAAACCCAACACATCTCTTATTTTATCTTTTATTTTTCGAGGCATTGTCGGTATTTCAAGTCGACGTTTTAACCATGCTTTAACAAGTTGTTCATACAATAGCTTCTTCGTGATAGTGGTTTTCCTCCAGAAACCAAGACATTATGGCAATAGATGATGTACGAGTTAATATATGCTCAATATATTAGATATATTGAGCATGTCATAAAATATGCACATGGGCCACCGGTTGGTCTTACGGTTGCACGACATACTTGAACACATCTGGTCAAATGTATCTACGCCGCCTTTTGTGGAATTGTAAAATTCGATCATGTTCGGTTTTTTCGATGTTGGGTTCACAGTTCCTTCTTCGTTACAAGACGACAGCAAATATATTGCTTGGCTTCGGCTTAAATGATAGGAGAGTTAGTGGCCCGTTGTAACAAAACATGGCAGTTCCAATAGCTCTACCTCGGTAATTCTTCATTTCTTCCGGTATTTCTGTTTTGTTAGCCCGCAAAGTCCCAACGATTGTCAACTTGTAAGGCTGTTGTAGCAGATTTTTAGCTAATGGGACAGATGTGAACCAATTATCTGTTGTTACATTTCTGTTTGAGCCACGAATTGATCGTGTAAATTCTTTAACAACATATTCACCAAGGGGAACGTCTCCAGTATGTGTTCGTTTTCCAAGATAAGGCATGGCGTCAATCATGTATCTGGTCCCACTGTCACACATCATTTCAATTTTCAGACCGTATTTGGCAGGCTTCTTGGGGATGTACGTCTTGAATTTACAACGACCACGAAATGCCAGCAATTGCTCATCGATGGTAACGTTGGTTCCTGGTATGTAATTGTCTCGACATTGAACTATAAGCAAGTCCCATATTTTACGGATTGGTGTGAATGGATCAGACTGCAAGGTTTGTATTCTTATAGTCCTGTCATCAAACCTAAGGCATCTTATGAGAAAATCAAACCTTTCTCGACTCATACAGTCGATGTATCGGGTTCCGCAGAAAGACGTGTTGAACAATTCATCGCTTGTAAGATGGTTATCCTTCAACGCAGCTGCCAACAATAAGACACCGAACAGAGCGTTGAGTTCCTCTTTGTTCGTTTCCTTTTGGGTTGATGTTATGTTCTCATAGCTTTGCTTCCTTATAGCTATTTCAGCATTGGTCCACTTCAAAATTTCCTCACAAATTTCATTACTCATAAAGGAACCAAATAAAGTGAGAGGATCTGTTATGTATTTAACTGAACGGGCTGGTCCTCTAGCTGTGCGAATGATATTTATTGCTGAATTTCGCGAAGAAGTTTGTCCTTTGTGAGTTGCCCACACGTGACCATTCTAGCCTCGAATATTAGCTTGATTCAAGTTGATGATATAATTGGCAGCGGATGAAGAATCTTCACGCGGCTCACTGAGTGGAGTAGTTTCTGAAGGTGGCCTTACTTGTTGCTCTTCAATATCTGAGCCTGAACGTATTTGTGCTTCTTCTGTGTCTGAGGATTCGTTGTGAATTTCGCTTTGCATATCCTCAACCAACAAACCGTCTTCACTTTCACTATCAGACGAAACATTTGTGTCGAAACACTCTTCATCATCTAACGCCCGAACTATGTCGTCATCTGTGAGGATCGACCTTGCAGCCATTCTTCACCAGCAATGTACTAATTAAAAAACAAACAAAGCAAAATCAACAGAAAGTAAGCCACATAATAAATAAAAAATTTAAAAACAAAAATATAAGTTTAGGTATTGTTATTTAGGGTAAATTAGGTAGCCGATAAATGAAATTCCGAAATAAATAACGCACGTACTTGTGGATTGACAGCTATATTCAAACTGGTCTTCTGGAGCGGACGCAGCCGCTCGTACGTTTTTGAACTAGCTACCCACTTATTACTAACAGGTATAAAACTTACACATAAGCTAACTATTCGTGAAAATTACGAGCATGCAGTCAAAATCTCAAAAACAAACGTACGCACAATGTAAACGCGACCACTACGTGACGCAGTCTAGCAAACACTAAGTTTATTTTAGTAAACGCGAAACCGCGGGTTGGTACGTAAAACAATAAGAGAGAGAGGGGGAGATATTGAATGAATGCTCGTAATTTTGACGAACGTTAGCTTTCTAGGGTTAATACCTAAATCTTGGAGGTGAACTTCTCCACAAGTTTCTGTTACACGCATTGATTCTTCCCTCGGATAACAATCCTTTTTCGCTGCTTTGATTAGCGAATAACACGGATGGATACTCTTATTTGACTCGTATTATTTCGTATTGTATTTTGGTAAAATCACACTCAATGAAGAGGGACAAAGCTTCTGAAGCTGAATGTTTCTTTACAGACATTTGTTGTGCCCCGACAAGCGCTTTCTTAAACTTTTCTGCCATTGTGGGAGTGGCAGTAACGTCTTTTATAATGTTCGATGCTTCGACGTTTCCTAATTTTCGTTGACTGACTCGGGCAGCATATGTTAACTCTTCGACACCCGCTCTCGAAGTTCTTTTGTTTTGCGTCTCTTGCTGCGATCAGTTAATTCCTGGAACGCCTTGTTTGGTCGTCCTGATTTTGACGAAGATATTGATGACCAGCTATGCAATGTTATGGAAGCATCTAACCATTTTTTATTTTTTATTAAAAAACGGACTTCTGTGTTATTGGCTAAGCTCCATATTTGCTTTAAATCTGACCTAAAATGTTTCAGATCATTCCTTAATACTCTCAAAGCCACCCATAAATCATGATTTTCCAGTTCCGCAGGCCCCGTGGGTGGCGCGCGACTCACAAAATTTCTTTTATTTCCCGCCATGGTCTAAATTATAATACACCGACGCACAGTGTGGTATTTGATCCTAAAACCTGGCCAAAATGATTTTGTACGTCTAACAGCTATAGATGTACATTTTAATGACATTAAAAACTAATTCAAAGATATCGTTTTATATTAAAGCATTTATTCGTCACTTCTACTTTCCGTAATATTAAGATTTGTAATATCGCTTTCCGATAACAAATTTAGAACATCAGATGACAATGTTTTCTTTTTTTTATTCATGGAGCGTCGCAATCCTGTAATAAGGGGGTCCGAAGTTAAAAGAAGCCTGTTCAGTACATCCTGGTTGCAGGCCACACGTGAAAATTTTCTTGTGTAATTTAGTATGTATGATCTTATGTGTTTGTTTCGGGCTTCCGCAGCTTCTTCGGATAATTGACCTATTGGCAAAATTACTTCTTTAATAACTTCAGCCCCATGTCGAAGTATCTTGTGCAAGGTTGGGGACATAGGGTAGAATCCATATAGCCGTACATATAGTTCAGCCGTTTCTTGACAATATATTTCAAAAGCTTCCGTGTTGATTTTATATCCGCTACACAATGTGTCTAAAATTATCTTTAGTCTATATATTAAAGTTTTATCAACTCCTGTTATAGCCGCGGATATTTCATATTCTTCAAAGAATCGCCTGCTAGTGTTTCCATCATTCGTATTTCCAAAATTGGTTTTGGAAATGTCACCAAAATCCCGAGCTGTTGTTTGAAATTATCTTGGGATTTCTTTTTTCTTAAATTTCACCACTTCTTTCTCCTCAGCAGTAAGACGGACATTCCATTTTTTAACAGGCAGTTTGTACGCAAGATGTAAAATATTCTCGAAAAATCTTATGCGAGCTTGTAGTAAGGAGAGACCAAAGCTCAAATTTTCTTTTTTACACGCCCTCTTCTTGGTTAAGTCGTTAAACTCTGATGAAGTGGCATCATATAAATAGCACCTCATTGTAGATCTGGTATGCGTAGCGGCATTGCACACTTTCCCGACTACCATGGTGAACAACATTTTATGTTTTATTGATATATAATTATCTATTTCCGTGCTAGAAAGTGCTGTGACCTATCCTTTTATATAGTTAATTTCTTCATTTGTTATGTCATTGGTCTCTTTGATTCGTATTCGTATGAAATCGTATTCTCATGGGTCGACAATAGCGAGGTGATGATGGTTTTGGATTTTGCCACAATATTCTGTTTTCGGGTCCGTACACTAATTGAACAGGAACTACAGAACTTTGAAAAACATTTGCATCAGAGTTGGCTTCATTCATAAATTTCATTTTATATTGCATTTGCTGTGATCCGTCGCAACCCCATTTACTGATTAAAATTAAAGATTGTCTTTCGTTTTCATTTAAACAGTCTCCATCTTCTTTAAGATGCAAAATCAGTCGTTTTGCCATGTGATCCATTAGCTTTTGCACTTGTATTTCAGCACTTGTGTCGGTTAGTGTATGAATTTCGGGATAACAGTCTTTTTTTAATTTTTGTAGAACGGAATAGCACGGAAAAAATTTTTTATTCGTTTCTCGTATTATTTCATATTGAGCTTTAGTAAGTCCTGCTTCTGTAAACATAGACAAGGCCCGTAATGGCGACAACTGGCGAGATTTCTCTTGCTCTTCTTTACTTTTTTTAAAAGCTTTAACGTACTTTGCCCCTCTTCGAGGACTTTTCGTTAAATCTTTTACTATTTTCGAAGCATCGACCTTGCCCGACTCCCTCAATTTCATTTGTGCAGCATACGTTAACTCGTCCACGTCTTTTGATCGAAGCTCTTGAGTTTTTCGTCTTTTGCTTCTTTCACTTGACTCTATGAAAGACTTCGGAGGGCGACCAGGACTGTGTCCTGTAACACAAAAGTAATAAATACTTTATATTTAATACACTACAAACAAAATCACAAAATATTTAACGTAATTCTAGTTAGGGGTTTGACAATTTTAGATTTATGTCTGTGGTGACAAGTGTGTTTTACGTAGCATTAGAGCTCCTTGTGTAATACTTCGCGGAAGTACTGCCACCTTGCCTATTTCTGCCGTCAAGCAGTCTATTGCAACATTGCTGCGGTTTTGAAGGATAAGGGTGCTGGTGAAATTACAGGCATATATGGGGATTGTCAACTTTATATCTCAGGGTGATGGGCGCAGTGGCAGAGTCCCTCAGATCTTTGCGACTTAAAGCTCTGGGTTTTCTTCTCGTATTTTATCGTATCGATGGCATACAATAAATTATTTCGGCCCTGAACTTAGCCACGCTGACGGCGTCACTAGTAGCCGCCATTAAATCCTTAACCGTGCAGGTATTACGGCACGAAGGGCATGAGATGAGGTGGGCCATAGTTTGCGCTCTGGGTGATACTACTAGTGTTATATCATAAAAAAAAAACAAATAAAAAGTACCTGCACTCGGTAAGCTGATAGTGCCGTTAAGCCATTCAGTATTGTTTTCTTCAAACCTTGCTTTTGTTTTGCGAGCAGCTAACCATTTATGTTTGAATTGCTGTCTTATAATGGACAACTTTTGCTTGACACATCAGCTAGCATTAGATCATTTTCAGCATAGTTACTTAAAAGTTCTTCCTCCATAAAGAACAATGGCGAACTCCCATACATAATTTTAGTTGAAGTAAACATGCTGCGTCTAGAAGTTAAAAATATATTGCGTCATTCAGCTTCAATTCCTGAACCATTTTGTGTAAGAATTACCGTCGGAGAGACCCACAAATAAAAGATATTACAGTTTTTATTTTTGTAGGTTATATCTTGTGTCAAGTTGACATTTTGACTAAAGACAGACGAGATGGTGTGTTCAGTCATAAACACTCGACCTTGCGGTAGCAGGTTCGATGCCAGTCGACGTTCATTTTTATATTCAGAAACTAAATGTTGTTTCTCATAGAAGAATCTACAATTTTACAAACAAATCACTTACCTATCGCAATTACTCGCCTGCCTTTGTTATAGGTATCTATTTAGTGTTAGTTTCTTCAATGTCCAGAGACGAGGAGTAAAAGAAATAAAACGCAGTATAGACCAGTTTATTAACTGTTCTATGCGACATATCCAAGGCATCCGGGCATGTCAATTAATCCCTCTAGCGTAATGGATATAATAGGCGATGGAGAGGCTGTCACTATTTAGTTCATTATTTCTGTCTAAGGACCTTAACATCAAGACGATACCTCCAATGAACACTAAGCCAACTTAATTTTTGGACCTGTTCTGTTTTTATTTGGTTTTTTTCTTTTTTTTTTACAAAATTCGTATTTTTTTGTTCTTGTTTCTTTTTTTCACAGAATTCGGGGAGGGATAAGATTATATTTATATTTTACTAAGGCAAATAAATATGGCTGTTTACAAAAATAACAGAAGACGACCAAAAAATAAAGATGGCGTAGTGTTCATTGGAGGTGTCGAAGAGTGGTTGTAGGTTGTCTTCTGAAGACTTCCGGCTCTGTCCACCCAAGTGTAGGGATTATTATGAAATAATGAGGAAAAATAATACAATAATATCCAATAAAACAATATTATATTTTAAAGTATTTATTACTCGTCATCATCTTCTCTTATAATTACATGGTCCAAAAATTCAGCCGGCGCTGCAATATTTTGTTGATGTCTGGCCCATCCCAGATACCATATGAGTGTCATGGTATGAGCGCAACAACCTACAGTGCGCCCACCAACTAAACAACTGCAACAGTACTCTGTTATGCCTCTCCGGCCAGGTATGTTATTTTCTATGACAATATAAACATAATATTGTCGCCTGGATATGTGGCGTGACATTATTTTCCCTCTAATTAAAGTAATAACACCACTCCCTCTAAGATTATTTCACGATTCATTTTTTGTCTAATAATTTCCAATATCTCATTTGCATAAACATTATCTTGAAAGCGAGCACCAAAATTGTTTAATAAAGCTGCCGCTATCTGAAAGTTCTACGTCATATGTGGTAGAGACCGATGAAAATATTGTTGTCTGAATAGTTTGTAGTCCCTTTTAAATTCAATTCAATTTTAAAATTTTAAATTTCAATTTTAAAGTCCCTTTTATGACCGTTTACAGCCTCTACCACCCATCTGCAAATAGTTACACAGTGGCTTCGGTTAGCTTGGTCTGTAGTTAATTGGTGTTCGCCTTCCAAA
>NW_020654831.1:0-11415 GCF_003589595.1 Hyposmocoma kahamanoa | reverse complement strand
TATATAATTAACTATAATATAATTATATTTGTCTTAATTAATGTAGTTACCCTACAGGCGCTAAGGAAGCGTCTGTCATCGCTAATGACGACGGTAGCAGAACAGCGACCTCTACGACCCGTAAGAGGACGTTGACGATGCCGCGGAAAGGCAGCTTTACCAAAGAGGCATGCACTTCCGCGAAAGTAAACACAGCACGTCGAGGAAGGGGCCATACTGGCAAGATTGGCAAGAGCGCCAACCCAGCTGTCAACCTTCGCGTAGCCACGGCTCGTCTCCGCGGGGAGAATGTGGAAGCGGAACAACCCATTGAGCGGGAACTGCGTTGCGGGGCCTACCGAAAGGTGACTCCAGTTCCCGTACCCGATCGCAATACCTTACTTAACTCATTGTTCGCCTCAACGTAATTTTTTCCACTGTCACAGTAAACGCAGTCTGGTTTGCCTCTTCTAGCGATAAACCTCTTGAGGCAAGAAATAAAAGCTTGAGTCGTGAGATCGCTGACCGTTTCAGGTGAACAGTTTTTGTTGAGAAGCATATAAAGATGCACAAATAACATTTCGTTGTCCTACTGCCACGACCCTTTTTGCTGGCAATCATAAACGGGCCAGCGAAATCGGTTCCCGTGATTTAAAAGGTATATGATGACACCCTAGTCTTGGGTAGATTACCCATTAATGGTTCCATAGGTTTACCCTTCATTTTGACACATGTAACGCACTTTCGCACAATTCTTCTAGCGAGTGTTCTGCCACCAAGCCAGTACTGTTCTCTGAAAGAGTTGAGAAGCAATTGAGGACCTGCATGAAACAATCTAAGGTGCTCGGTTTGCATCATAATTTTTGTAAAATGATGATCGGACTGCAGTAAAATGGGATGCTTTGTATCATATTGAAGATTAGCGTTTTTTAAACGACCGCCTACTCGCAACAATCCCCTATCATCAATAAAGGGAGACAATTGCAACATGTTAGATTTTGGTTTAAGTGATTTGCCTTCCTTTAATGCTTTAATCTCGAAATTAAAGGACTCCTGCTGTGCAGTTTTAAATAGATATGTAAGAGATTGATGAAGTTTAGTTTCATTAAGAGAACCTGTTGTCTTGCTCGTAGGGTTTTTACAATTATTGACAAATCTAAATACGTACGCGAACAATCGTTTTAGTTTTAGCGAGCAGGAATAATTTTTGAATTCTATGAATTTGAGATTTTCGTTTTGAGCATGATGGACTTTAACTTCAGGTAGTTGCATCTCTGGGTTATCACGTTGCTGTTGTGGCTACTCAGACTCGGGTTTTGAGAGAAAATCAGGACCACTCCACCACAACGCGATATCAACTAGTAAATTTGGGTCAATCCCTCTTGACGCCATGTCCGCTGGATGAATATCAGTGGACACGTGCCTCCATGATTCCCGTCGGAGTAGCACACCCTAGAGGTGTGCAGCCGGTGGGATGGGCAGCGCTGCACTCTGACGGGGACTGTAGGGCAGGACCTCTCGCTGCCGAGCGTGGTTGCCGCCATGCTCGATAGCGAGGAGTCCTGCGATGCGGCGGACGCGCACCCGCTCCGGCGCAGAAGTACAGGGAGAAGGCGAAGGCAGTTCGCCTGATCCCCTAGTGAGGCCAGCGAGCTCTGGACAGGGACTCCGGAGCCTGCATTGCACGGCCTCTCTCGTCTGGGGGGGTCGGAGGACAACCGACTCGCCCCTCTGTTGGCGCGGGAACCCTGGCGTAAGCTAGGGCGGCCGGGCGGCGTCGTGGTGAATGTTCACTGATCTCACGGCGCCGACTCAACCGACGAGAGGGAAACCCGGGGAGTTTTAGTGGGGTAGGCCCTCCAGTCTGGAGGGAGAGTCCCCACATAACCCCTGAGTCTCCCTGGGCTCAGGGGTATCCATAAAGATTTCCCCCCCGTCAAAAAAAAAAGGGTACTGTAAGACAGGGTCATTAGTCAGAAGAGTCTTGCATTTCTGAAAACAATTAGTATAAGCTACGTCATCAATTGCTATCTTAGATCCCTTTTTAAGACATTGTGTCATTGGCTTCGTGATACGAGCAAAGTCAGGAATAAACTTGCGATAATAGCCTAATAAACCTAAAAATCGTTTTATTTCTGTGGCGGTTTTAGGTATCGGAAACTTCTCTATGGCCTTGATCTTGTCTGGATTAGGTTTGATACCGTCTTTGCATATTATGTGTCCGAGATAGGCTGTTTCTTTTTTCATTAATTCCGACTTGTCCATCTGGATTTTAAAGTTGGATTCCCTGAGCCTTTTAAATACCTTCTCCAAATTGACCATGTGTTCTTGTAATGAGACACTAAAGACGATAATGTCATGAAGGTAGACTAGGCACACTACGTTTTGGAGGTCTCTAAGTACATTGTCCATTACACGCTGGAATGTGGATGATGGGTTTTTAAGCCCCATGGGCATACGTAAAAACTCGTAACGGCCATGTTCTACATTGAAACCTGTTTTGGGGATGTCTTCGGGATTCATTTCAACTTGGTAGAATCCACTGGCAAGGTCGAGGGTGGTAAAGTAGTGGCAATTACCTAATTTGTCTAGTACGTCAGCTATATTTGGTATGGGGTATTTGGCATCAATTGTCTTGTCATTCTGTTTCCTAAAGTCTTACTACTAGTCGCCATTTAGTCTTCCCTGATGCGTCAACTTTCTTTGGGACCACCCAAATTTGGGAATTCCATGCTGATTGAGAGGGGCGAATTATACCTTGTTCTAACATTTTTTAAATTTGATCCTGTACCTCTTGTCTGTGAACGAACGGATATCTATAACTTTTAGTGTACACCGGTATTTCGTCAGTTGTTCGGATGCTGTGTTTGATTTGATTAGTAAAAGTCAATGATTCCCCTTCTACATAAAAGACATCAGCATAGTTTAAACAAAGCCTTTCTAAATTGGCTCGCTCTTCGGGGTTTAAATGGTCGGGGCGTAATCGCGATAGTACTTCTTTCGAGCGGTTCGGTAGTTGTTCGGTGCGTGTGGACTGAACATTGAACAATTCTGCACTAACGGGTCGGTCCATTGAAAAGACTACGTCGTGTCGAGTCGGGTTGTAAACTTCTATAAAACCACGATTATTTTTCACCGTAGTGACACAGTCACCTATCATACAGTTGGATATTAGCTGTTCTGGAATAAATACTTTACAGGATCTTTAACTATTTTAGAAGTGTTGGCCGGTATAATGTCTTCATACAAGTTACAATTACGAGAGTCGTATATCAGTAATGGGTTAGTCAAATGTTTTGTCAATAACGTCTTAGTTTTCAGGTCAATGTTAGATTCCCATTTTTCTAACAAGTTTAGTCCAATCAGTCCGTCAAAGTAATCATGAAATTTATAAATGAACAACGTAATGTCATTGGTTTCATTGATTTCATTGAAGCATGGTATTGTTATCGAATAGTCATTTCGTGTGGTAGCATGAATATTTGTTACCTCAAAGGGATCGTACTTACGTGGTACATGTGGATAAGAATGCTGTGCGGCCTCAGGACTAATAAAAGATTGATTGGCACCTGTATCAATGAGTAATTTTAAGGGGGATCTTGTATTCGGATGTACGGTAACTGTCTTTGTGTCTGTTCTATTTTAACTTGTCTGATTTGGCAACTTTCTGAAAATTCTGATTTTCAGACGTGGGGACATCGTCCTGAGTTTCTTCTACATAATAACTATTAGGATATTGCGGTTGACGCTCATATGGGTAATCGCTAGTATATTCGGAGCATTCATAATTCTCCTGGCAGTAGCCATAGTGGTAATCGTTCTGAGGGTCGTCATAAGTCGGTTGGTCGTACAATTCGTTGTAATTAATTTCCCGAGTCTTAAAGTAATTCGTGGGAGGTGGATTACCGGATCCACTCCAGTCATGCTGTCGAGGAGAGAATGGTTTTGATACGTAGTGGCTGACGCCACTCATAGGCTGAGGACCAGTGGCTACATTTCGCGGAATTGACATGAATACGTTACTCTGAGGTCTATAATTTGGCGGGGATGCACTAAATATCTACTGTGTCCGGGATGGTACTCTAAACTGGGGTACATCTGGTTTCCAGATGGGCTGTGGAGCCTGTATCATTTGACGTGATGGTCCAGGCATAATCATTTGACGTGGAGACTGCATAGTGACAGGGAATGGCATGGGAGGCCTAAAGCCATAGGTAAATTTTGATGTGCTACCTTGTGGATGCGACAACCGCGTCTTTTTGTCAGGAAGGTGCTCATTACGCTGCTGTAGACACAACGTGTTCATCTCCTCGTGTACAAATTCTAGAACCTTTTCGATTGTGTCAGGTCGCATGCAACGGATACGAGACCCCAACGGGTCGCGGAGACCACGCAAATAAGATTGAAGGGTTAACTTTTTGTACAACGAACGTTTGGACTCAATGGTACTCGCGATCGTTTCATGCAGGCTGACATAAGTCATGATTGTATACTAAATATGCAGGCAGATTAAACAAGAAAACATTCAATGAAGCATGATTATATATATGCATCTTCGCTTGACGCATTTGTGCATCATTAACTGTTTCGGTTATCTTAGCGATCAGAATATTTCTCAAATGCTGTATCCTATGACAAAAATCTAAATACTCTTCTCCTTTATTAATTTTAAGTCCATCTAGCTCCATTGCTAAACATTCTTCGGTTTGGGGGTCACCGAAGTGTTGGTTTAACAATTGTTTCAAACTTTGTTAGGAGTCTATATGGTCTCTTTCACCGACTATGTTAGCTGCTTCCCCCGCCAATCTACTAGTAATTACATGAAATAAGTATTCGCTTTGGACCTCCGCTTTGCTTCCATACATTTGTAAAATATATTCACGTTTTTTTATAAATAGTGGTAATTGCCTTGTGTCCCAATTGAATACCGGGATTATTTTTAACATCTTCGTAGGGACACGTGTAATGCTTGCCATTTTAGTTTAAGTTACTTGTGTATGAAAGAAAAACTAAAAATAGAGATTGTTATCTAAAATAAGTAGAGTAGTAAACGAAATCTATCAAATACGCTATTACTAAGGCTTTGTCTAATACCTAATAATACACATATATTTATAATAAGAGGTACATATAGGGAAACATGGTACAGTGAAAAGATTTACTCACAGAACCGCATCTACTCCCATGTCTCCTCTCTGGTGAATTTTTTTTGAATCTCCTTAGTCGGTGGCTCTCGATCGCAGGTAATCTGGATCTCCGTTGTCTCGTTCGCTTAATATATTTATTTGTTCGGTGATTCCCGTCAAAGCGTTGAAACGCACGATGCTCGATGTACAGAAGGATCTACGGGAATCCTACCGGCTGCGCCAATTAAGTGACTGAGACGAACTTTGTTATAAAAAAATTACTTTATTTCTTATGCCAACCTAACTACATAGAATTCGAAATTACAATCAACCTTTTCTAACTTAAAATATGTAATATATAGAAGTTACAAAGCGTTGTCAGCTATGTGTTGCCATGCCGCTTGTCCTACTTAGATGGGTGCTGTCGCGGCGGCTTGGCAGGGCTGACGAAGCTTGTAAATGAGCATTTCTTACACTTAACACGCGCTCTCATTTATGTTAAATTCATAAATTCATTTTCTCTGTACAACTTCAAGATTAAACGTGTTTAATATACATTTAAAGTTTATTTGTACCACTCATCTGGTTGGTAACACACAGTTTTACAAAATGTCGACCCATTGACCTTATTACAGGACACTTTGACCCACGTGACCCGATAGATATAGATTTAAGAGAACACTTACTTCAACAGTATTCACACAGGACCACAAGAAACGTATCAATCAAGTATATAATATGATTAATGAAACCTTTTTACATGACAGGACTGTTCTGACTGAAAATAGGAATAAAGACCGCGAACCTGAAAAAGAGTACACCCCTGATCAACAAGTATTCGTACGGAACTCTATGGCAACACGACAAAAACTCGCACCACGTTTTACACAGGACATAGTCTTAGCAGATCTTCCGATTCAATTTATACCAAAAAGAAACGTGGCCCTGTCGCTAAGTCCCGCCTTAAGCGAACTCCTAAAGATCCTGTATTGTTGCAGGATACTACTCTCCCTACTATTGCAACTGGCTCGAGGATAAGACATAACGATTGACTTATTGCAAGACAGCCCAGGCTTACTTCCATTTAAATTGGGATCGCCTAAAGCCATATCCCATTACCATTCTTTCCTAAACCACATCAATCTCAATGACATTCACTTACAAATTCAATCAGTAAAAACTCAAATACTTGAAGTAGGACCTCAGTTAAATAATAAGACATTATCTCTATTTGAGCCTCATATTGACTACCTTAATATTCTTTATTGCACCAAACAAATAAACAGAAACAAAAAAAAAACATAAGGTGAGCAAAGGTGGACTTATCTCTAAAAGAGATCTCTTCCAGCCAACCCAAGGCAGTGAGAGCAAAGGTTTTAAGCGGGGAACGGCGTGCAAAAGAGATAACAAAAGATGATAATCTACATGTATAAAATATGCATATATAAAATTACCGTTAAATAATTAAAATAGTATATAAATGAATAGACTACATAACGTATAATACATTGTATCAATAAACTTACACATATACAAATATGATGATTATTAAGAGAGTTCAGCAAGAAAGTGCGCTGTCAACCTTTTCTTGAAGGAAGCAATTGAGGGACTAGACTGAATATGGGAAGGGAGTCTGTTCCACAGCTGCGCTGCACGAGAGGAAAAGGAGTTGCAAAAGAAATTTGTTTTACAACTAGGACGAACGAGCATCTTAGTGATGCACGGACGCCTTGAGCGGCTAGGAAGGGGAAGCAGTTGGAACCGGGAACGTAGGTAGGAAGGGGAATTTGGGTCATGAAGTATATTAAAAAGGGTGGACAGGATATGCACATCACGGCGAAGGCGGATTGGGAGCCATTTTAACCGAGCACGAAATTCGGAAACGTGATCAAATTTTCGGAGACCGAAAATAAATCTGATAGCCAGGTTCTGTAGACGCTCTAGTTTGTTTAAAAGGTCTTCGGTCGCATCCAAGTAACAAACGTCGGCATAGTCAAGAATAGGGAGTAAAAGAGTTTGCGCAAGCATAATTTTGGTGTGAAAAGGAAGAAAGTATTGGAGACGTTTGAGAGAATGATATGAGAAGTACATTCGTCTGCTGACCTCATTGACATGAGAAGTCCAAGACAAGGTGCAGTCCATTACTAATCCGAGATTTTTAGCCTTGTCAGTATATGCAATTGGAACTCCGTCATATACCAGCGCAGGTACCAAAGACCAGTCCAACTTGGACCTCAATCTGCTACTGCCCACAATCATTGCTTGAGACTTGGCTGGATTAACCAAAAGGCCAAATGACTTGGCCCATAACTGAATGGCAGACAAATCACAGTTGATAGACGCAATTGCCTCCGCTACCTCGCCCACTTCAAAATTACGATAAAGCCGAAGATCATCAGCATATAAATGAAAGGGAGAAGAAATGACACGGGAAATATTATTAATAAAAATAGAAAAGAGTAAAGGAGAGAGTACGCCACCCTGGGGCACACCAGCAGTTAAGTTAGACCAAGATGACGAGCCATCATTGATTTTCACGCTCTGCTGGCGACCGAAAAGATACGAAGAGAACCAACTTATTATAGGAGAGGGGATATTAACAGCCTGAAGGGCACCAAGAAGAATGTCGAAGTTAACAGAGTTAAAAGCGTTGCTGAAATCCAAGAGGGCAATGGCAGTGAGTTTCGTTTCATCCATAGCACGACGTATGTCCTCCGTAATGTTCAGTAATGCTCCAATAGTGCTATGAGATGGACGAAAGCCAGACTGAAACGGACATAAAAGATTATAGGAGGTAAGATGAAAATAAAGTTGTGTATGTACACTGGATTCTAGGGCTTTAGAAAGAATGGGGAGAATGGAAACATGACGGTATTGTGAAAAAGATGTAGGATTCTGGATTTTAGGGAGAGGTATGACAAAAGCCTTTTTCCATTGAGTTGGAAAGACATAGCGCGAGAGAGAAAAATTTATGATGTAAGTAATAACCGGCGCAATGTCCTCCAGCACGGGAAGAATCATTTCGAGGCTCAAATTGTCACTGCCAATGGCCTTAGTGGAAATCGAGCGGATACTCTATTTTACAAGATCCTCTGTGACCGCACTAAAAGTGAAAGGGGGACAATCAGGTAACGCAAGATTAGACAGAAAAGTTAGAGTATTCGATTTAGTGCGAGAGTTAAGGATGATGGGCGGCGTGGAAAAGTGGGAGTTCAGGGTATCGAGATCTATGTTGTTTTGGCAAACATCCAAGGACGACTTGCCAACACCTACGGAATGTAAAAATTTCCACACCTGAGCTTGGGAAAGATTTTCTATGGTAGAGTGAAAGTAGCGACGTTTGGCATCCCTACACATTCTATTGCTGAGATTGCGTAACTTCTTATACGCTTAGTACTAAACTGGAACGGATTTCTGACCAATTACAGACATTCGAACCCAATCATAAGAAGAGAGCGCTCATTGATAGACTTGGTTCAGTAATAAAGAGCGTTTCCGGTAATTTGGATTATACTGATGCAATTAAATATGACAATGCCATCAGAGTCCTCCAGAATAATGAAAATAAATTAGAATCTCAAATTAAAAATCATGTAAGTTTAAATAAAGAATGGACGGTTCAAAATGCAAAAATTCTAATAAATATTACACAAAACAAGGAAAATTAGCAAAAGTTTGCAACATGATAGTGAAAAGCGATACTAATAGGGAAACTGATCTAATAAAATATGCTCATCTGGCACAGCATCTTATAATTCTAGGCGACAACGTAGACAATTGTCCGAAGTGATCCATAAGTTAGAAAATACTCTCACTTTCATAAGGGTTTCGGGCACCCCACATTCGATATTAAATATAGCAGATTTGAAAATAATTTTAGACAAGTCAAGGATTCTTTATTCAAATAATGAAATCACTAACGTAGAATTTAGATACTATTATGATACAATAAAATTAGGATATTTTTATTTAGATAGTCAAATAGTATTAGTTTACAAAGTACCGATTGCCTCTTCTCTAACCTACGACCTTTATAAGCTATCTACAGTTCCTAGTAAAAATCATCAAGTCCTAATACCTACCTTACCATATATAGCAATTTCTGGGGCTGATTCTATGTACATAGAGGCAGAATGCCCGAAGTTAAAAACATGGTATCTCTGCGAGCAGAAGGCCAACCACCAGTTTCACACTAACTCTGATTGCACTCACCAGCTAATTATTAACCAAGAAGTCCTGCCATCCCGCAAGTTCACCTCAGTCATATTAACGACAGACGCAATGGAACAACTGGACGAGAAGCACTACACCGTGAGCTTCCCCAACCAGACTAAAGTTAAAACATCCTGCGGACAGGAGCAGTATAGAACCCTCAAAGGAAGCTACCTAATCACCATCCCACTTAACTGCTACATGAAGACGCCTAGCTTCACAATTTCCAATTCAAACGACCACATCAAAGGACATCCGTTAAAAATCACAGAATTACCTACATATAAAGAACAAGTACATAGTAAAGATTCATCCATCATCCTGAACTCCGTCGATCTCAAAAAACTTCACTCCATCAACGAGAAGATATCTCTACAAGCTCCGACAAAGTTAGACCAAATTTCAGATAGAAGCCTATATCACAGTACAATTCCAGTTTATGTAATTATATTCGGTGCAGCTGTACTCGCTATCAGCCTTTCATATCGATCATTTCGGTCAAGATCTGAAAACTCGACCAAGTAATCAAACACCGTTGAACCTACTGCCATATATTCTGAAGTAAAAGAAAAGTGCCATCCGTGCGAAGTAAAAGTTGACCACAGCATCGTTTCAGCGACTCTCTCAAAAAACATTTAGACATAGTCGCTGAAGTACGAGGGGAGGTGTTAAGTATGAATAACGCATGGAAACCGCTGTGTTGCAATCACCCAATTATAGCGACTTTCGCCACGAGGCGCGATCGCAGCATAACGTGATGGACCAGCACGGGGCGCCGATGCAGCGGAAAGTGACGACAGCATAAGCCACCTTCGGAAACCGGATGTGTGCCATCGTCACTTTTGATTCTAACATCGATCATTAGACACATAATATTGGTTTGACAATTTTATTGTAATTTTTATTTTAAAATAATTAATTCCAAAAAAAGTTGTATTGTTATAATTATTAATACAAAGATCGAACACTCAGAAAAAACACTCAGAAAAAATTTCTTCGATCCGGTCGTATTCGAACCGACGTCTTCTTGCATACCGTGCCAGACGCTATACCAACTAAGCCACGGAACGAACCAACGGACCTCACGAATTTTTCTATGTGCTTGCGTCGTGTTTTTGTACTTGGTCTTTCAACGACTTTTTAGTCGTAGTGCCATCTATGAGAAATCTATTACAGATTTATTTTTAGCTTAGTTGGTATAGCGTCTGGCACGGTATGCAAGAAGACGTCGGTTCGAATCCGACCGGATCGAAGGAATTTTTTCTGAGTGTTCGATCTTTGTATTAATAATTATAACAAACTAGTGGAGTAATTTCACAAAAAATAATTGAATATCAATTCAATAAAAATTTAATTAAAAGTTGTATTTTTATTGCAACTCTTGGACGCGCTTCTCTTAATTTATTTACTCTTCAGTAACTCTCGGCAGGACTTTCAAAACTAGTCGTTTTGTAAGTAAAAAATTTCTGCTCAACTGCAAAGTTTTGATGGATTTTCTCAAAAAGCAGAGTGTTTGCCCCACTTTTAATGACTTTTATCCGCTCTTTGTTATTTCAGTGATAAGAATATCCCCTTCCGCACCAAGATAGATTAATTTAATCGTAAGTACACTCTTCAGGAACTCTTGACAGGACTTTGAAAACCAGCTGTTTTGTGGGAGTAAAATTCCTTCTCAACTATGAAGTTTTGATAGATTTTATCAAAAAGCAGAGTGTTTGCCAAGCTTTTAATGACTTTTATAATAAGAACTATCCTTCATGCGGCAGATTATAATAATACAATCGTTAGTATGCCCTTCAATAACTTTCTGTAGCAACTTGAACGCAATACGTATCGTTTCGAACGAAATTCCGTGTTCCATTTAAGAGAGAATTTATCAAGGACAATCGCAGTTTCCCCACTCCTTGTTATTTTATTAATAAGAATATCCCCTTCCGCATCAAGAAACAGTAACTCAATTGTTAGTATACTCTTCAGGAACTCTCGACAGGACTTTGAAACCCAACCGTTTTGTAAGTGAAAAAATCCTACTTAACTATGAAATTTTGATAGATTTTCTCAAACAACAGACAGTATGCCGCACTTTTAATCATTTTTG
>NW_020654830.1:9434-10846 GCF_003589595.1 Hyposmocoma kahamanoa | reverse complement strand
CACACACACACACACACACACACACACACACACACACACACACACACACGCAGAGACTCATGAAATTTAGTAGCAGTAGAGTTCCTTGTCAAAGAGTACTGTCAGCTTACCTATTTCTACGGCCAAACAGTATTGTGATCATTACTGCGTTCCGATTTGGAAGGGTAAGTGTGCTGGTGAATTAGGGAGAGTGGCAGTGCCCCTAAGATCTTTGCGATTTAAAACTCTGAGTGGCACTGCAACTGTTATGGATAGGCATGTCGCTTACCACCAGGTGCACGTCTTGTTTGTCCCGTCACTTAATACGTGGGGCGCACTATAAGTTTCCGGAATGAATAAGAAAAAAATACCTACTATAAATGGTCAGAAATGAATTTATTGTTTCTCCAAATATTCTCCGTTAGCGTTAATGCACTTCTTCATACGAATGAACCAATTTTGAAAATATTTATACCACTCCTCCGTGACAATTTCTGAAACATATTTTTCATACTCTTCGACAGCCTCTTCAGCTCACCCAAGGCACAAATTTATGTAAACGGGCTGATCTGGAGTCAGGACCTGACTGATAACGTTCCTGTGCAGGCTTGCTTGCACAGGTGTTAGGCCCTTCACGTATACCCTAAGGGTCAATAGGGAGGGTGACCATACCTTATAAACAAAACTTATGTAGAAACATTGAGTATATAACTAGAAATAGAGACGAAATAAGGCCCATCCATCCCTGGCAGCTCATCAGGTAAATGGGTCTTATATCACTTTTAAATATCAACTCTCGTTTGCGCTGAAATCACAAATTAGAAAACTGAAATAGTACAGCGCCAATAATATATAGCAAATAGTATATTCCAATAAATGTAGGCCATATAAATTTCTCCTGCCTCGGGAATCGAACCTGCGAACTTTTACCGTCCAGCGTGATTATCGGCCACGGAGGTAGCTAATATGATTCAATAAGGACATCCGATAAGAAAATCCAACGAAGTGATAATTAATACAAAGACCGAATATTCGAGAGTCCTGTCGGATCAAAAGAATTTTTCTTATATTAATAATTATGAATATTTATTTTACTTCCACTTATTTATTGACTTGAAATTTCTCATAACAAACTGTAGTATGAATCATAATTAGACGTCCAAAATGTAAACAAAGGAATTTCTTTACAGTGTCCTTAACCATCTATTTTTATCGGAATTGGAAAAGGAGGAGTTTCTCATTGTCTACAATTCAAATATCTATTAAAAAATATGAACAGTAAACAGAAACTTTAACAAATGCACTACGGAGACAAGAAAACATTCGAGTTCGAGAAACGAAGCAAGAATGACATCTATGACACTACATAATCTCAGTACAGAGTACTAAATAATCTCAGTACAGAGTACTAAAAAAAACAACCTCAAAAGTAC
>NW_020654830.1:8781-9334 GCF_003589595.1 Hyposmocoma kahamanoa | reverse complement strand
AAAGTACGTGGAATTACGTCTATTTGCTAAGTTTTATTGAAATATCCCCTAGTTCGCCACTATACAGGACTTTACACTGGAGATAATAATAATCGGTTCTCACTACTCAAAGTATATCGAGAGAAAAACGCCTTGAATTGGAGAAACTGCAAAATCAACCATTAAAGTAATTGCTCCTAAATTAATGTTAGGCGCTATTTATGAAAATGAATCTTCATGCGTGAACAGCCACCCTTCGAGGTGGATGATTTTCTTCAAAATAAAATGGGACCACTATGGAAGTACCCCCTTTCCAACAAAAAAAGAATCATGAAAATCGGTTCACAAATACCGGAGTTATCGCGTAACATACATACAAAAAGAAAAAGAAAAAAGAACATACAGTCGGATTGAGAACCTCCTCCTTTTTAAGTACGTGGAATTACATCTATTTGCTAAGTTTTATTGAAATATCCTTAAATTCGCCACTACACAGGACTTGACACTGGAGATAATAAAAATCGGTTCTTACTACTCAAAGAATATCGAGAGAAAAACGCCTTGAATTATTAAA
>NW_020654830.1:0-8681 GCF_003589595.1 Hyposmocoma kahamanoa | reverse complement strand
ACTATGGAAGTACCCCCTTTCCAACAAAAAAAGAATCATGAAAATCGGTTCACAAATACCGGAGTTATCGCGTAACATGCATGCAAAAAAAAACATACAGTCGAATTGAGACCTTCTCCTTTTTTGAAGTCGGTTAAAAATAGTCTGTATTTAATGTAATAAAGATAATATCTCTAACAATGGGGGCTGTTCCATTCGGTGGTGTGGGAAAAACAGCAAAACATCTAATTACAAAACAAACGGAATCACATTCCATCCGTAATTAAATAATAAATATATAATTTTGCAATTTTTGTCCATTATAGTTAGTTAGCTCAAGTTAAACTGCTCAATTTGAAGTTGAACAATTGACGATACCCGTCAATTGTTTCGAATTCGGGCTGGCCAATCGAACGCAGTTGTCACCGTAATGATTTGGCAGAATAGTTTTCAAACAAATCAAATGAAATTTCTTCTCAATTTCTGGTTATATACTCGATGTGTAGAAATATAAGGGAATGTCATTGTTAACATGGGTTTGCGCGCTGAGTGTTCCTGTGAAACTAATATATCAGGTGTTCTACACATGCAGCATTGGACTTGCTACACGCAGCGGGTCTTCAATGCACGGCGGGTTCGGTATAATAATGGTTACGGTGTTGCTGGGGCTGCCACGATTCTGCAGCGCTTCAGGTATATAAATGCTTTAACGCCTTCGTGCGAAAGAAAACTGCCTCGCTGCTCTGCAGACTACGGGATAGTTCCAATTCCATTCTGAGGGTAATTGCAGGACGATATGATTCCCCCATCATAGCTCATTGTATGCACAGATGCATCTCGTACACAAAAATGTGAGTATGTAAATATAAGGTGCCTAATTATTTTTACGCTTATAACAATTATTATTGTAATTATGTAATGTCAATTCAATGCCGCTTCATAATTGTTGTTATTTTATTTTATTTGTTAATTTGAGTTTAAAAAATAAAATCTAATAAGATTTTATTGTTTGGAAATTCGGTTAATTTTCAGGTCCAGGACCGCAGATCAGCCCGTTTACACAGACTTCACCCGGTTCTCAAAAGTGTTGGGTGAGCTGCCCCGAGTGCACGTACAGTACCTTCCCTATTTTCCAGATAGGTGAGAGGTACCGGAGCTGTTGGCAAGCTCATGTCCCTTTGTACATTGCACAACTAACGGTAGCCACCGCTAAATCTAATAATGACAATAAATTTTTAAAATTTTGGTATTAATAGAGCTGTATGATAATTTTAACTGAAGATCAATATTTCAATTTCGATTTTTAATTTTGACAATATTATTAATCTTTAAATTCATTTGACTTGATTTATAATAAATCATTTATTTTAGATGTCTATGATCCGTATTCTTAAATTATAAAATTACACTTCCGGACACATAATTCGAGCCACCACGCATTTTTAGTATTAAGTGCCCTAAGCTTAAACAATGTTTGATTTCAAACTTTTGATCAAAAACTACTATGTAATTTTGAAACTAGTATACTAAACTTCTTTTCCATAAGTCACAATGACAATTTGGATTTGCAAAACCGGGGAAAATTTTTCTTCGATGACTATTAGCACTATTTTTATATTCTAGCCCTTTATGATAAAAATGCGAGGTGGTTAATCACTTCAAAATAAAAATAAAATTGATATCGAAAGAAAAAAATAAATTAATTAAAAGTTAAAAGTTAAATCAAAATTAAATATTTAAATCTAAATCATAAGATAAAAAGCATACAATTAAATAAGATCAAATAATAATTAAATGTAATTGGTTAACAAATTCATACTTTTCCTACATGTAGTCGAATTAAATGCCACATTATGGGACAGTCGAAACGGTCGGCTATAACGCGAAGGATGGTGTTGGTGCTACCGTGGACACGACTCAGCATTTATGTATTTTGAAGAATAGTAAGTTTTCACATTTTGATTTTATGATACTACTAATAAAATGGACCTTTCTGTGGTGTATGAGAATAAATATTTTTATTTTATTTATTTATTATTAGGTCGGAAAAAAAATGATTCATTTCCATATGGATTTCGAAAATTATGTTTGTGTGTGTGAAATGGAGATGGAGAGGCGTGTGTGTTCCACGTACCTCTCTACGCCTCTGTACGGTTTAGAAACTTGAGATGGAACATTATATTACGGCATCACTCTTGCAACGTTACAGGTCGAGCAGATCGTAACACGTTCACATCCCACACTGAATTATGGAGCCGGCGAGGACGTAAAGCCACCCAATTCAGAGAGTAACGTATCTCTCCTATACTTTGTTTCGAAAATTTCTGTTTATTATTGTTTTAAGTTATTTATGTTTATTATTATATATTACAATTGTGTGTATGGTACAATCTATAGAGAAAATAGAATAAAGGTAAACTAGCTGTTCTCGATAATCATCTTCACAAAGTCACGAATTCATTTAGGTGGCAATGTACACGCTTCTATTGTAAGATTTTTTACGCACACCAATCATAGCCCCGCACTAGGAAAACCCTATGTCACGAGTGCCATGGACACACACATAGACAACCACAAATTACACATAACACCCGAAAGAAATAAATATTTCTCCCGGTCCGGGAATGAAACCCGGGACCTCAGCGTGGCAGACCAGCATGGTAAACGTTTGGCCACGGAGGCTGTCAAAGGCAGGAGGTAGGAGGCAGTTCCGGTTGATATTCAAAATTTTCTATTCACAATGCTTAAAACTATTGTGAAACCAGAGCCACTATCTATAGTATGGACTATGATCCATAATAATTTTAATAATGCAGTAAGTTTTCTTACATGTCAAGATTATAACCAATACAAACAGACCTAATACTAGACAGAGAAAATGCTTAGGTTAGACCAATGCTAATAATCCTACGCACATGTAGTTACGCTTAATGGTTTTGTTAACGGCAGTCCAGCCTGTTGGCAACAACACGGCTAGAATTCCATTTTGCGGTGCCTTGAGCAGGCATCGTGAGGGAGGTCCTCTTACGAATAATGGCATGGAAGTTATCCGTGTGCGCCTTCGCGAGCAAGCCTACAGTTCACGACAACCCCATTAGCACCCTAAAAACGTTGTTGTATTGCACCCTTACTTCAAATATTCAAGTAACCAGACTCATAACGTGTTAGTAAATACATAAAAAAGAAAAAAAAATATCATGGGGTTAGTATTTTAACATTTTAAAATTTGATTACATATTTTGGGGCATGAAGCCCACAGCAGTTTTTAATGTAGGGGCAGTCAACCTTGACCCCTATCGCATTGAGAGCGGAGTTGGGGCTGACATGCACGCGGCGCTTCAGAGACGCGCATCTCTTGCGCACAAAGGCGTCAAACGCATCAACGCGCGCGTCGGCGAACATCCCTGATGCGCTACAACAACGGGGCAGCCCCATTAACCCCCGGAAGGCGATATTATACTGGGTCCGCAGAGCTCTGTAAGCCCCTTTCGTGTAGACTCGCCACAAACTGCACGTGTATACGGAGATACAGTATTGAACCTTTACCTCACCCGAACATCTTGCAAATATGCGTGCGATCATATTTGCCCTGAATATTAATGTATTCAGGGGCTTCTGCGTATACTTTACTCACTGGTGAATAAATTATTAAAATACAGGTTTTAGCTTAGGAGGTAGCAGGTTATTCTGATGTCTCACGATCAAATCTGTATAGCACATCCTTTTGGCAGATATTTCCAGTAGCAACCTAAGTCAACACGAGAGCGCTTTCATACCCGCTAGTTAACTTATTATAAGTGTTAGGAATATTCAGCCAAGTAGCAGTAGAGCTCCATGTGAAAGAGCTCGTCCAGGGTAGTGCTGCCACCTTACCTATATCTGTCGCCAAGCAGTAACGTCAGCATTACTGTGTTCCGGCTTTGAAGGGTAAGGGTGTTGGTGAAATTACGAGCACATCAGACTTGTCAACTTATGTCTCAGATCTTTGCGATTCAAAGCTCTGAGTGGCACTGCAACTGTTATGGACAGGCACGACTTGTTCGTCCCGCCACTTGATATTAGGTATATAGAAAAAATCTGAATATACCTCAGTCTTTTTAAAATCTGTGAATGCTTTTGTCAATAACTCCAACACGGTTAAAGATCTTATAAGAAACGGTTTTTGGTGTAGCTATAACGGCTCTGGTACACGCCTGGTAACGCCTTGTGGGCATTTATTTGAAATTTCTTGTGCTATTCTAACCGGTAAACCGTCAGTCGGCCCGTCTGGCAGTAACCGCCGATAAACATTTGTGGCACTATAACAGTGTCTATAAAGTCGCAAATGCTTTGCCGGTCATGGGACATGAGATCTTAATTCTCCTATGCCTGTGATATTGTAATATATTTTTCTCAGACTTCATTTAGGTATTGCGAAGTCTAGCTCACCTAGGTATATTACGAATCCCAATTTCCTTTGTGCATTGCAGAAAACTCGGAATCTCAGAAATGTTTCGTTAACATACAAGCAGAAATGTCGGGTGATATTTTAAAAATCTACAGCAATGGGCGTTGTTGACTCGTGTTATTGTAACATTTATGATTTTAATCTTCTGAAATTTTATTTATTCATTTCGTAAAATTATACAGTATTACTGTAAATCACCAAGACACTGTAAATTCAATAACTAGGTAATATATTAATATTCAAATCACAGCTGATAGTCTCACACCCGTCCTGTCACAAAACTTCAAACATTCATCACGCACAGTCACCTATCTACTTGCAAAAACATAGCAGTCTGATGCAGATATGAGAAGCGCATTAAAACAGTACAGAGCGCGAGCAAGTGGTGACACTGTGTGATACAGTGAGCATTGCCGGCACTGCCAGAAGATGGTGACCACGTGGTCGCAGATTAAATTTATTTAGCGGTGGGAATAGGCGCACCAGTTGTGCCACTAATTCCGGGTAATGTATTACATTGCTTTTTTGCGTAGTATCTTATCAAGAATTTATTTTTGAAATTATCTTAATCAATTGGAACTGAAACTATTTTTTCGGAACTAAATAGCGTGTATTTGTTTCTTCAAACAAACCAACTATTAGGAGAGTCAGCCGTGACCATGGCACATGGAAAGATTCTGATTTAGATCTTAAAATTTTAGAATAATAACGCGTGGAAACCTAGTTCGCACACGCTGAGGCAAATTGTAGGAACCCAAATAGCCTTACACGCGCGCCCGGGGCGTCAGTGCTCGAGATCAACTTGCACCGCGAACAGCTCAAGAATTTTAGCTAAAAATTATAAAATGTACTGTAAATGGGTATAAAAATACATCAGACAAACATAAACTAGATACTAACATCACATTCCGCAAGTAAGTAACGCGTTTCAACTTATATTTTAATGTAAATATTCATTAAAACAGACAATTAAGTTCGTTTCAACATGATACGAAAATGATGCAACATAACGGATTTTTTTCACCCCATTTGGCTATTCTGTTTCAAAATAATTATATTACTTACGTAAATTTTTGAGAATAGGCAATATCCCAATTAAACCCATTATTCAAGTTCATATTACTAATTTTAAAAAATTGTCTTGCCCAGACTCAAAGTCTTAACTAAACTTATTTCAGGGAACTAACACTGACTAAAAAAGTTATCGTCAGTTCAGTAAGTCGTGTAACTTTCAGATTCGGGTTCTTTATTGTTATCATGTGCAGTCATGATACTGATAATGTCAGGCTATTTATGTATCCAAATTTTCACGAACTACAGTCAAATTCGATAGTCACACCCAAACTCGCTTTTAGGTTTTTGTTCATATATGAATTAAATAAAAATTGGGTTGTATTTATTAACTTAATGAAGCAAGAGACAATTTCCCCACTTTTGAGGGAAATGTTATTCCATCATTATTTGTATATTTGTGTGTACAAGTTGCTTACGCCTACGTGAATTTGAGTTTTGCCTCACTTGTGGCAGTTCGGCTGATGTGCAACTATCATTCTATGCCTATAATTATGCAAAAAAACCCTAAGAAGTTTCTGGAATTACATCTACTTATTTGCCAAGTTTTATTGAAATTAGTAAGCGGAAAGCATTGACTTACAATTATATGGACGTCGGGTCCGCGCTAAAAAGTGTCCGAACTTATAGGGCGTTAAAATCGTATACAGAGCGTCATTCACGCTTTAGTCTTCGTTTGTTCGACTGACAGCGAAGCAAGCAAAATTAGACAGTACTGCGATGACATTACAATTTAAATTCATCGTTTTAGCTTTTTCATATTCCTTTACATGTCACTACGTTTAAATATGTTGACTTGGGACATTTTTTTCGTGGTTTTTGTATTAGACCCGTCGTCCATTTATTTGTAAGTCAATGGCGGAAAGTGAGTTAAATCCAATAAACCGGATTGTCTAAGATTGGGAACACTACTGAGGTAGGTACCTCCTTTTCAACAAAAAAAGAATAACCGAAGTCGGTTCACAAAGTGTCGGAGTAATCCCGTAATATACACAAATAAAGTCGAATTGAGGACCTCTTTTTTTGAAATCGGTTTTTTTATAACACCAAGTGACAAGACGAACAAGTCGTGCGCCTGGTGTTAAGTTACACGCCTGTCTGTTTAACTGCCTCCATAACCGAACGGTTACCATGCCACGCAGAGGTCTCAAGTTCGATTCCTGGGCCGGGAGAAATATTTGTATGGCCTACATTTATTTCTCTCGTGAGTTTGAGTGTAATTTGTGGTTGTCTATGTGTGTGTCCATGGCACCTGCGACACAGGGTTTCATAGTAATTCTGCCCTTAATAACATAGATCACGTAATTGACATTTTTAGCGAAATTGAGTTATAAACATGTTTGGAATCAACGAAACGAGTTGTACAACCCCCTAAAGGCGGTTTTTTTTATATCTTATTTAGTTTCCGTTTTATTGTTAAGCAAAATCAACGTAATTGAGTTTTTTTAGGTGACAATCAATAAACTTTAGGTGTCAATATCTCGAAAATTACCAGAACACAAATGCGTTAGTTATAACAAAAAGGGCAGAATTGCAACGCCACTTGGAGCTTTGAACCGCAAACGAAGGTCTCCTTCCTTCCCACTTGTACTTGACTTTTTCCCCATTACTTCTGTTGCAATAAATAATAGAACTAGTGGGAAAAAACATTTCCCAGTAGTTATATTGACTTTGTTGAGAGATACTGCCACTGCGCCCGTTACTCTGAGACATAAGTTGACAAGTCCCATGTGCCTGTAATTTCACCAGCACCTGTACCCTTCAAAACCGGCACACAGTAATGCTGACATTACTGCTTGGCGGCAGAAAGGTAAAAGGTAAGGTGGCAGTATTTCCCTGGACGAACTCTTTCACAAGGAGCTCTACTGCTACATAAAAGTACTACTGGATAAAAAGTAGGTTCATTTACAACGTGGAACAATCGCGAAAACCTAAAAACTTGATAATTACCTTAACTAATATAATCAAATATAACAAAAGATCACACCGATTACTTGACTTTGAACTAAGAAATTTCCTGTGCTATACGGAATATAGGATACTAACGGAATTAACTCCGTGAGCACAACCCAATTTAGAACAATTAATTTAATAGGTCCCATGGGGAATGGATCTCGGGATTACCTATCTAGAGTCCAAAGTGATAATCCCTGAGCCACCGAGGTCGTAAAGTCACAGAATATACATTGTTGCTTCCTCAAGATGTTTTCCGACGGCATTATAATTTTTTCGGTGCTCATAAAGAATTTGCTTTTTTTTAAACCCTGTGTCGCGGGTGCCATGGACACACAGATAGACAACCTCAAATTACACCCAAACACACGAGAGAAATAAATGTAGGCCATACAAATATTTCTCTAGGCCCGGGAATCGAACCTGGGACCTCTGCGTGGCAGTCCAAATGGTAACCGTTCGGCCACTAAGGCAGTTTAATTTACTTTGAATCGTCAACGATTTAAAGTTGAGCATCATTTTTACGTCCCACAGCCGGGCACGGGTCTCCTTTCAGACGAGGGTTTAGGCCATAGTCCGCCACGCTGGCCCAATGCGGGTTGGGGACTTGACACGTTTTCCGAGGTTTGTGAACCTTCTTCGACATGCACGTTTCATCATGATGTTGTCCCTGAATTTCATATTAAATTTATATTCCGAGAAACTCAGAGGTGCGAGCCCGGACTCGAACCCACGACCCTCTGCTTGAGAGGCAGTAGGTCAAACCATTAGGCTATAAATAATATTATTAAAACACGGCAATAAATAATATTATGTTAATTTAAAGTATATTCTTTTACTAGTGTAATATAAAATTATAACTAGCTAATATAGAGATTAAATAATATATCAATGTAAGAAATTTAAAAAGTTGATGATGATGAATATTATTTATAATAAGATTATAATACTCCATATTTGATAATATAATATTATTGTCATTATTGGATATAATATTATTATATCAAATATGGAAATTAGTGCTCAACTTTAAATCATCGAAATTTGTAAGTAGTCAATTATTTTTAACCGACTTGAAAAAAGGAGGAGGTTCTCAATTCGTTCTTATTTTTTTTTGTTGTTTGTTACTTAAACATTTGTGAACCGGTTTCGATAACTATTTTTTTGTTTGAAAGGAGGTATGTCAGTAGTAGGTCCTATTTAAATTTGAAGTTAAATATTCCACTTCTAC
>NW_020654829.1:0-11022 GCF_003589595.1 Hyposmocoma kahamanoa | reverse complement strand
CTTGATGGGAAGATGACCTATCGATTGTGAACTGCCATTCGGTACTATCTCAATTTTGACAAGGTGAAGAAATAAATTGTTTGCGTCATTTATATAGCATCTAATTTATTAAAATAAAAATATGTGGTTTTTAAAAATTTTTATTACACATACACTACGTATTTTTATTTAATAAACCAGATGCTATATACATGACGCAAACAATTTATTTCTTCATCCTGTAAAGTTGTCAAAATTGAGATAGTACCGGGTGCCAGTTCACAGTCGGTTTTCCAACTTGGCTCCGGTCGGAGTGTTCTGGGTAGTACTCCCACAGTCACCGTTAGGTTGCTAACAGATTGACTGCATGTTTGCAGTCTAGGAAACAAAACTAGTTTTTGTCAGTGGCGATCAAAGGGTTAAACGGGATAAACAGTAATTTCCATGCTAGTAATAATGACCAATGGTTTAGAAAATTAGCAGACTTGGGAGACAAGTACACTGTGTGCAGTCGCGCCGTCTGCATCTAAACTGCTTTCCAAATGTAATTTTGCAGTCGTCAAGCACGTGTGGCTAGACCCTCATTCGTATTATTATAAAGGAGAAACTTTCATTTTTATTAAGTAATATCTATACCTAGTGGAACAATTACGAGTATATACCGTTAAAGTACAGTCCCATAGATTAATATATATACAAACAGCGAGAATAAACAATATAATCTTGCAGGAAATCGGTCCTTCTCGGACTAGTATTCACTACCTAATTACCGTGGTAATTTTTATTATTTAAATATTTGATTTTTTTTTTATCATGCGATATTATTTTAATATTCGAGTATTGTATTGTGAAATATTATTCAATAATAACACGATAATATACTTGAATAATTACATAATAAAAATTGCGAAAATAGCGAACACTATTCCGAGAAAGACCGTTATCGGTTCGATTCATAAAATATTTTGCAAAAGTACTCGTTGGGGCGTGGCTAAGGGCGACTTAAAATTAGACTGCAGCGGCGCTACTATGACTATATTAATTTTCGTACAATATTTAGAAGCACAGCCGCAGCGCTCAAGTCGCGCCACGCGCACTCCTTTTGCGGACTAGATATTACAATACAAAATACAATAATTCTTGCTTCAACAAACGTCTAATTCATAAGCGCCCTCATAGGTAGAATTTGAAAAAAAAAAAAATTAGGTATTAGTGAACTAGGTCGGTCGTCTAGTTCATTTAGTTCATCCAGTTCCTTAGTTCGTCTTGTCCTTGCTAGGACACTGAACGAATGCTCCAAACTAGTTATCTTATTCACATGCACTACTACGGACTTCTAGTATTACGAGGTTAATAGCAGTGTCAGTGCCCTCACTTAAGTATCCACTATTTGTACAGTCAAGAGCACTTCAAGCGGCTTGACTTGACTTTAACTTGACCTTTGCTATAATGGACGAAAATTTAATATTTAATTACCGATGAAATGTGATACCGTTTGTTTTGTAATTAGATGTCTTGCTGTTTTTCCCACACCACCGAATGGAACAGCCCCCGTAGTTAGAGATATTATCTTTATTACAATAAATACAGAATATTTTTGGAATATACGGAGATGTACACACAGGTCAGTTATTGACGCTGTACTATTTCAGTTTTCTAATTTGCGATTTCAGCGCTAACGAGAATTGATATTTAAAAGTGATAGAAGGCCCTTTTGCCTGATGATGAAATGTTCTTTAATGACTTTTTCACGCAAGGTCAAAACTATTTTTACTTCTTATAGTTTGAAAAACCACTGTCTAGAACGAAAGATAGTCATGAGGGATCTGGGTGTCATCCATTACTCAAAGCTGATCTATGACGCTCATATTGATGATGTTATCTCAAAGGCTACTAAGTCTCTTGGATTCATAATGTGTAACTCAGTCTGTTTCTCAAGGCCAAGAACTTTACGAATATTATATTGTACATATATAATCAACGACTATTCAGTATACCCATTTCAAAAAACAATGTATCACAAAATAATCCTCTACATAGGATGTGTGGGTATTATAATGAAATATGTACTAATTGTGATATCTTTAACTGCAGTGTCCCAGCATTTAAGAGGTCACTGCTAGCATTAATGTAAAGTGAATAGCATATTCTCATTCTCTCTATTTTTTATTTCTCTCGATTTTTTTTATGATTGATTTAGTGTCTGTTTAAGTATATCTAAATGTTTTAAAATGAATGTTGAGCACAGTAATAATTGGGCACAGATATGCCTGTTGTATTAATTTTTAAGTGTTTTTATTTTCCTCACTTTCTGTATCTGATGTCTGTACATTGTGCCATAAATAAAAAATAAAAAATAAAATAAAATAAATAAATTTAAAAACAAACAACGGTAGCGCAGAGAACGCAGCGAGAAAAGGGCCAGGTGCGCCTGGTGATAAGCAATACACCCAGAACAGTTGCAGTGCCACTCAGAGCTTTAAATCATAAAGATCAATGGATCGCTGTTGCGCCCGTCACCCTGAGACAAAAGTTGATAAGCCCCTGTAATTTCATCAGCATCCTTAGCTTTCAAAACCGGAACGCAGTAATGCTCATATTACTGCTTGATTGCATAAATAGGTAAGCTGGCAGTACTTCTCAGGACGAACTCTTTCACAAAGATCTCTACTGTTACTAGATACTATAAATTATATATTCATGTACCAACAGAGCGCATAAATGAAAGTAAGAAAGAATGGCACTTTGTTTCTCCGCCGGCATGTTTAATTTGTCGGTGTCGTTTCTTTCCATAATATTGTAGTAGTTGACAATATATCTCTAAACGCGACCACATTTTATGCCCAGAAAATGTACACAGGTTGTAATAAAAACGTGTGATCATTCCTCAGCTGGTAACCGTACTTACCCTGGCGGCAAAATTTTTTTCGCGAATTTTAAAATAATTTTTTGCTAAAGCGTTTTGGTGGAAGACTCTTTGTTTTCATGAATACGGTCACAAAGTAGATATATATGAAATATTATCAGACTCTTTTTGTTTCACGTAAATTTTTGTGACTTGTAACAATAATGTTTGTGTAAATTACAGGGCTTGAAAAGATAACCGTTATAGGTGTTCTCGGGCGTGTAAAATTAAACACATAATGTGAGTTGATAAGGCAGAATTTACAATGTACCCGTTTAGATATTTTCTATCGTATGTGAAATAATGTTGGGTTCAATTTTGCGCGGCATGAAATGCCTTTATTACTTATCTTTTTTGATACCAGATTTTAACCAATGCACAGGATAGAATAATTAAGTTAACATTATGCGAACAATATGCGAACTTGTAGCCTACATGTATATGTCTCGCAATTTTTATCTGACAAGTATTTATGTAAACAAATATTTGAACCTTCATATTCAAATACACAAAACAACACAACAAAAATATAACCAACACACTAATAAACATTCGTTTGTAACTTTATTTGATTTGTTTTGTACGTTGGATTTTGTTGATAATGTTTTCTCTGTGAAATTGCATTATATTTTCTTTGTTTATTGTTAAAATCAGATTACGCTGTAACGAACGTCACGACGTAACGAATTATGAATAAATAAGAACATTTCTGAACATGAGAGATGAAAAATAAATATTAAAACCAACTCACTTCACAGTTGATCGCCGTAGTGATTGTATATCTAGCCGAGATCCTTCTTTGACAAGAATGGTTAATAATACGGAACTCATTCAGGACGTTGCAATTATATTGTCCATTTGGATTTTGTTTACATCCCTTTTTACGAACCATATCGATAAATGGATAATTTCAACACCATTACAAAGATTTAAGAAAATATGAAGATAAATTTGGTCGATTTTCAATAGGAAATATAAACTTATCGACGTTGAGATCTATTGTAGAAAACTGAATATGTATGTAAGCTTAAAAATCAGCGCGGTATTGCGGACCGCAGTGTTCTATGCCCTGCGTTTCGCCGCGCTCCTCCGCGCGGGGGCGCGTTAAAACCGGGCGCGCGGTTCGCTCCAGTGCGGAAGCGTTGTCAGTGTGTCCGACGGCGCGTGTTTGCCATATAAACTGAGTTACTTCAGTACATCGAGTATATAACCATAAATAGAGACGAAATGTCATTTAATTTGTTTGAAAACTATTCTGCCATATCATTACTGTCACAACTGCGTTCCGATTGGCTAGCCCGAATTCGAAACAATTGACGGGTGTCGTCAATGGGTGTCGTCAACTGTTTCACTTCAAATCGACCAGTTAACTTGAGCTTTGCTATAATGGACGAACATTGCAAGATTACATATTTAATATTAATTACCGGTGAAATATCATTCCGTTTGTTTCGTAATTCGATGTTTTGCTGTTTTTCCCACATCATGGAATAGAACAGCACGGCATTGTTAGAGATATTATCTTTATTATAATGAATACAGAATATTTTTTGGAATATACGGAGACGTACACAGATCAGTAGTTGGCCTGTCTATATTTCAGTGTAAACGAGAGTTGATATTTATAAGAGCTGTATCGCTAATGTGTTACCAGGAATATATGGCCCTTATTTCGTCTCTATTTCTGGTTATAGACTCGATGCTTCAGTACAACGTTAAAAAACGCAGCTCCGCGCTCCGTCGCGGGAACAGAGCAGTGTGATAATCGCCTTAGGGTAGGTACGCCTACGCATGAATCACCAGAATTACTTTGTTAAGTAAACGCATTTTATAATAAAAATGAGTATAATTTACAACTGACAAATGAAGCGTCATCGTGTAGCATATATACTGTAGCGAAAAATACATTTACAAACAAATTTAACGACCGAGTGACGCCTTGGTATAACAATGTAAACAGTAAGCTTTTATAAAAACGTTTAAAAAACACCATCCATTTTTCTTTGCTCTATTAACTACAAAGGAGGCATGAATAGGAAAACATGCGTATTTTAACATTTCTTAACTTTTTGACTACCTAATTAATTGAGAATGAAAAATGAATTATAAATAATTGAGAACTATGAGTGTATTAACTTGAACGTAGGCGTAAATAATCTTTAAAGCAAACTGAACTAAATACACAACAATTCGAATCATCTATCAATAAAAAGAGAGTATTGTTTGTTATCACAACGAACATTAAACAGTTTTTAAACGATTTTAAAAAAGGAGGTGGTTTTCAATTCAACTGTACTTTTTTGAGTGTGTGTTACTCGATTTGTTTTCCGATTTTGTTGGAAAGAGGGTATCTCAATATTTCATTTAAATTTGAATTTCACCTCAAAGAGTGGCTAACTAGGGGACGAATCCGGCTTCGCGCATTTTCCTTAGCCGATTTCAGTAAAATTTGACAAATAGTTGTAATTCCAATAAAGAAGCTGAAAATTTTTGATGTCGGTTTTATTAAATAATTACTTACCTTATGGAAGTAGAACTATGTAATTATTACTGTAAATCAATATGGTCATTAAGTATGAGAAATTGTTCAATGAATTCTTAATATAGAAGATAATTATAATTTTTTTATATAAAAAAAATCGATCTGAAAAGTTTGTGGAATTCCATCTTTTGCCAAGTTTTTTATTGAAATTGGTTACTGGAAAGCGAGCGAAACCGGATTCATCCCTTTGTTTGCCACCCTTAGAGGTAGAATATTTTATTCAAATTTTAAAGGGACCAATACTAAGGTAACTTTTTTTCAACAAACAAGAATATCAAATGCCGGAGTATTCACGTTACATACACACACACACACACACACAAAAAAAGACAGTCTAATGAAAATCGATTAAAAAGAAAAAAAACAGATAAGTTTATCTGAGGCATCGTACCCAATGTTTCTCCTTTGAATGGCTAAGTCTATTTTCGACGAAAATACATGACAGCCCTCTGGTACCGAAGCTCCGGTTTGACCTGGGGTCAAGACCTGAACTTATATGGTCCCTGTGCTTGCACTAGTTATAGCCAAGAGATTGATAGGAAGGGTCATTATAAACAAATCTTAATTCGTCGGGGATAGTGCAATAACACGTAACTTGCATTGGATTATAAGTTTCCATTTCGGTAAATTAGTGGCTAAAACAAATACGTGTAACTGTCATGCCAACGAAATTAGCCTGATTTATGGGAATCTATTCTTATCATTCCGTAGACAATATAAATTAATACTTAGGTACTGTGCAAAATTGAAAATCGTAGCCATTGAAATAACAAAGTAATGACGTTGAATCGTCCTCTTGAAAAATTTGATTTAGTGCAGATACGCGCCTTTAACCAATGCTACGTACGGGATTTGTACTAAAGGGTCTTCCAACAAGAGGTTTTATTTTGAGATGTAAAAAAACAAGTATTTTAAGCGAAGTCATCGGATGTTTATTTCATTGTAAAGAGGAGGGTATGCCATTAATAATGGAAAATAATATCAGTGAAATGGCCGCCATATTCTTTTCATGAAATTTTCCATCACCAATTCGCACGTTTGCGGCAGTATGCCCTCGATAGCTTCACGAATTCCATCTTTGAGGTCTTGAATCGTTTATGGGCCATTGGCATATACTTTATCTTTCAAGTAGATCCAAAAAGAAAAAGTCCAAAGGTGTTAAATCACAAGATCTCGATGGCCAATTATGATCGTCTCTTCGAGGAATTGCACGGCATGGAAACTTTCATCGTAAAAGAGCGATGGTATCGTTATTTGACTCGCACGTTTTTGTTGAAAATAAACGTCGTCCATATCAATATCTTCCAATTCCGGCCTTACAAAATCATTATATCGTTCGATAGCGCAATCCGTTCACCGTAACAGTTGCTCCAGCCTCATTTTCGAAAAAGTAAGGCCATACAAGTAACGATACCATCGCTCTTTTCCGTGAAAAACTTCCTGACTGTGTTTCTCGACGAGGAGATCACAATTGGCCACCGAGATCTTGTGATTTAACACCTTTAGACTTTTTCTTTGGGGCTACGAGAAAGACAAGGTCTATGCCAACGGCCCACAAACGATTCAAGACCTCAAAGATGAAATCCGTGAAATTATCGAGGACATACAGTAGCAAATGCGCGAATTGGTCATGGAAAATTTCATGAAAAGAATATGGTCCTATACAAGCGCAGCAGAGGTGGCCATTTGAAATTCTTTACACTGAATTAACATCCGATGATATCGCTCAAAAATACTCGTTATTTTACATATGAAAATGAAACTTCTTTTTGGAAGACCCTTTATTCCCGACGTTATGTAGAAAGATAAAGAACTGCTCCGACAGCAGAACCGCTCTATCCATCCTTATGTGGACATAAGGATGATATTTTTCGCTTCAAATGAAAATGGCTATTCTTCTTATGTATTGGAAATACTTTGCAAATAAGATTTTGTCTCCTGAATTTTTGTAAAAAATGTTCTCATACTAAAAATTACACATATTATAATTATATAATATTAATTATATTTTTATTTAATTGATATTCAATTATTTTTTGTGAAATTACTCCACTAGTTTGTTATAATTATTAATACAAAGATCGAACACTCAGAAAAAACACTCAGAAAAAATTCCTTCGATCCGGTCGGATTCGAACCGACGTCTTCTTGCATACCGTGCCAGACGCTATACCAACTAAGTCACGGAACGAACCAACGGACCTCACGAATTTTTCTGTGCTTGCGTCGTGTCTTTGTACTTGCTCTTTCAACGACTTTTTAGTCGTAGCGCCATCTATGAGAAATCTATGACAGATTTATCACCCAGTTAGTACCTTTACAGCTACCAGTCCTGGCGAGAGATGTCGCTATTCACTGTATTAATTAAATTTTTATTGAATTGATATTCAATTATTTTTTGTGAAATTACTCCACTAGTTTGTTATAATTATTAATACAAAGATCGAACACTCAGAAAAAATTCCTTCGATCCGGTCGGATTCGAACCGACTTTACATTTACTTGATTACTAATTGATTTACTCAGTAAGTGCACTATACACATAATCCGAAGACCATTACTCTTAATTTGACTTCGCAGAATTAACTTGTAGTTATTGCCAACAGAGATGCAGACACCGTCAATCGATCTCTAAAGTATCTATTTACTGGATCTTATTTTAAACCGCGGAACTCTGAAATGTTAACTAACACAGTCTCGAATGCGGTAAATGAGTACAAAGATTTATTAGTACGTGTTATTTATTACGGCTCCGTCTGGTTATTATTCATGCTCTAGGGAATGTTATTATTTTTTATTTAACGGCTCTGTGAAAATTAGCAGTTAAATTGCGTTTTAATATTGATTTACTTGTTATTAAAAATGTCTGACGAGAACACATATTACTTGTTCTATGTTTAAGGGAATCACCAAACTTATTAACTCGGAATCGGCTTGAGTCAAAAAGAATAAAACCTTTGTGTTAGTGCAATAAGAGCGCAAAAACGTTGACGCGAGGGCCACCGCGAACCGCGGCGCTCCTAGCGATTTCGCTTACTACAAGCGTTACCCTCGAGGGTCAATTACTAATAGAATAGACAGGTATTGCAACGTCACAACACATAGATAAAAAAAATTATAAAACAGACAAGCAAAACAAATTAAAAACAATTAATGGCGCGCGCAAAAGGACTTCATTCAGCATCAGCCACAGCCATAATTGACTGTGGCGCTGGTTGTCAATGAGCCCTGGATACATGATTAATATAGGCTTTTAATAAATAAGCATATGATTTTATTTATGAAAGGCCACAAATAATTTGCAGCGCGTTTTTTGCGGGCGACTCGAACAATAATTATACGAGAAAGTTACATAGTGTGCACGAAATTGTCAGTCCGCGCGTCAGCGTTTGAAACAAATTATTTTGTTTTTATTTGTTGTTTGGTTACTGAAAGCAAATAGTTTCTTAATTTGTATCATTATTATTGTATTATTATTAGGAAATGGAATATATTAAAGTATATTCCACGAAAGATATTAAACAATTATTAACTATTTAATTCGTAAAAATAATTCTACTTGACTTCCCTCCACCACCGAAGACGCTGTAAGCGAATTACCAAACTAGTGGGGTATTTTAACGCTTTCAGCGAACTGACGCTTCAAACGTGGCGATATTTTCGTGGCCGAGGCGTGAGGGTTTCGCTTCAGTTCAGGCCGTCGCGCCGATGTGAAAACGCTCAACGTCTTTTTCGCTTTTATTACATGGATATAAAACTTTTTCTGACTAGGTTAATGCAATTTTGTGTCGATGATTATGGGGACACAGTATAATGTAATTTATCTATACATACCATTGACTTACAAATAAATGGACGACGGGTCTAATACAAAAACCATGGAAAAAATGTCCCAAGTCAATCTATTTAAACGTAGTGACATGTAAAGGAATGTGAAAAAGCTAAAACGTTGAATTTAAATTGTAATGTCATCGCAGTACTGTCTAATTTAGCTTGCTTTGCTGTCAGTCGAACAAACGAAGACTAAAGCGTGAATGACGCTCTGTCAGTAATAAGTCAATGTCTGTGTACGATTTTAACGCCTTATAAGTTCGGATACTTTTTAGCGCGGACCCGACCTCCATATAATTGTAAGTCAATGATACATACAAAAAAAGTAATTGAAATAATTTTGAAAACAAGAGCATCTTCAAACAGTAATGTGAGCATTACTGCGTTTCGCTTTTGAAGGGCAAGGTTGCTGGTGAAAATGCAGACACATGGGACTTGTCAACTTATGCCTGAGGGTGGGTGCAGTGGCAGTGCGATTTAAAGCTTTGAGTAGCACTGCAACGGCCATGATTAGGGATGGGAAAACTGATTATTTTTTTTAACGTTTAAACGCATTGACTTACAAATAAAATTGTAAGTCAATGTTTAAACGTTATGCTTTTTAAAAAAAGCGTGCTTTTTTAGACGCTTTTTCCACTTAAACGCTTTTTAGCTTGAAGCTGTTTAGAAACATTTGAGCGCATAGACTTTTATGTTAAAAAAAGCTTGCAACGTTGTTGTGTTGGTAGCGAAACTCAAGAGTAGACCACTTAATGTTTTAAGATAAGTAAGATTTTTTGTAAAAAACGAGTTGTATTTTTATTTATGACATAACATTATTATATTAACATTTTGTCATTGGCGTTTAAAAACATAAGTTGCTTAATTTTTGTAGTTGTTAACCGTTGAAATGGAAAAACTGCTTATTTTATTAACGTTAAAACGTACGTATAAAAAGTGTGCTTATAACAGCGCCTTTCACATAAACGCTTTTTAGTTTGACGCTTAAAAAGTCGTTTAGAGTTTATGATTAAAAAAGCTTGCAACGTCATGTTGAATTAATTTGTTTAGAAAACATAGATGGCGCTACTTGAATCTTAGGTACTTTGTAAATAATTAAATTATTGAGTATCTATAGAACTGACCAGTGAGCAACACTTATGCTAAAAATGAAAAGCGTGCTTATGCGCTTATTTTAAAAAGCAGACTTTTTTAAGCGCTTTTCGTTTAAACCTCTAGCCATGATTAGGCGTGTCACTTACAACTAAGCACACGGACTTGTTCATCCCGTCGTGGATAGAATAAAAAAACTAACAAAAGCATTTTGTCATGCTTATAAGGTTCCGTTACCATTACGTATTTAGTTCTCATTCACATTCTGCTTAAATGTTTTTTTCAGTGCTAGAAGATCTACCTAATATTTTATTACTTTTTTTAATGCCAATTCAAAACACTGTCGCGTATTTTTTCCCATAGTCATAAATTATTTAGGACACGTCGATCTCAACGAATATGTGCACCAGACCGTCACGCGTCTAAAAATTTCGTCACCGCATTAAGTACAATGGATGAAGGCTTCCCTGGCCATCTTTGTATAAATTCTCCTTCGCCTTTTTTAACCGACTTCAAAAAAGGAGGAGGTTCTCAATTCGACTGCATGTTTTTTTTTGTCTGTATATATACGATAACTACGGTATTTCTAAAACGATTTTCATTATTATTTTTTTGTTGGCAAGAGGGTACCTTCATAGTGGTCCCATATAATTTTGAAGAAAATCATTCACCT
>NW_020654828.1:0-12507 GCF_003589595.1 Hyposmocoma kahamanoa | reverse complement strand
GACACTTTTTAGCGCAGACCCGACGTCCATATAATTGTAAGTCAATGAGAAATAATATTAGTTTTTTACCAAAAACAAAACATACTGCATTCTAAAACAACGATATTTCTAATTAGTAACTCAAAACAGTGGCTCATTCTTTCTGTTCTAATCGGATAATTCAAACTAATTGATTGGAAAAATTAAAGTTTTCCCAGTTAAAAAGGAAAAACCATTTAAGCTTATGATGGCAGCGGAATTCGCGTACTACACCATTCAGAGGCTCTTGCAAGGTGGTCTAGCTTTTGCCCTAGTGACGAACGCCCAGATAATACTTGTTTGCAGAGAAATTGGGACGATATTCTCTGCAAACAAATATACGATTCTTCGTTGAAAGGCGCTTCGGGTACTGACATGCCTCGCCTCAAAGTCGTCTCTGGGTCGGAGTCGGGAGCGTGGTTACATGCTTTGCCGTCTCCACAGTTGGGTACTCTGCTCGATGATAAATTCTTTGAGGATAGCGGTAGCATTGCGTTTGGGAAGCAAGGTGCGGTGCGGCACCGCTGTGTGTGTGGTACAATGGTGATGGAGGACGGACACCATGGCTTAAGTTGCCAAAGATGTGCGGGTGGTTTTCCCAGACACCACGCCATAAATGATATTGTGCGACGAGCGATGATGTCAGCTAATGTCGACGATAAAAGGCCGGACGGTTTGACGTTGGTTCCTTGGCGGAAAGGTCGTTGTCTTTTTTTTTTCAGTTTACTACCCTTAGAGGTGGAAAATTTTCTTCAAATTTATGTGCCCTCTTTCCAACAAAAAAATAATCTTCAACATCGGTTCACAAATGGCGGAGTTATCGCGTAACATACAAAAAAAAAACATACAGACGAATTGAGAACCTCCTCCTTTTTTTGAAGTCGGTTAAAAAGTAATAGACACTTCATACGTTCGCTGTAATAAAGTCACGTGATCATACGTCAATAGTAGACTGTACAACAAGTGCATAAAACGCGTCATTTACCCGAGACGAGTATATATCTACCCGAGCCGCAGGCGAGTGTGGATTAGGTATTCGATATCGATATAGTCGAGGGTAAAATGGGTTTTATGAACGAGTTATACACTCTGCTTTTCACTTCAATTGCGAGGAAATTAAACAGCAATATTACAAATAAACGATTATTTCATTAAAATGAATGTAAAATTACAACAATTCGTGGCTGTTGGCGCAGGCGTCATTGCCTCGGTCTTAAACGATGATTTTATTTTATGCACTAAAACATAAAATCCTATTTTGTGCACTAGAGCATAAAATTCTATTTTATGCAGCCTACATCCAGCATAAATACAAACATTAAGAGCATGAGAAGTGAAAAGGTCTATATATTGTAACTTTTTTATATAAAAAAAACCGTCCTCAAAAGTTCGTGGAATTACGTCTATACTTGCCGAGTATTATTGGAATAGGTTCCCGGAATGTGCGCGAAACCGGATTCATTATCGGAGTGGAATATTTTCTTCTTTCTTCTTCTCTTTTTTTCTTAAATAGGACCAATACTGAGGTACCCTCTTCCCTACAAAACAAGAATCATCAAAATCGGTTCATAGTCAATCCGGAGTTATCGCGTAACATACATGCAAAAAAAATCTTTTGTCCTTTTTTTGGAGTCGGTTAAAAAGTCATGAGAAGAATACGAACTACATGAAACAAATTACGTTTATGTAAAAGTTTTTTAGCTATTTAAGTATAAAAAAGTTATCAACTAGTTTAATTCGTAGATTTTTTTAAAACTAATTGTTGTCATTTTGCATGTTGCCATGTGGTTATGTGGTTATTACACCTGGCGTGCCACTTGATATCGCCATTTTGTTTTATTAATTTTGTAACTCTTCTATTTACAAGCACAAAGAGTTATCAATTAATTTCCTTAGTAGGATTTTAAACCTCTGTCCGAAAAACTTGTCATTTTGCATGTGGCCTTATTGCACCTAGGATGCGACTTGATATCGCCATTTTGTTTTGATTTATTCATATTTATTTTTTAGACGAGTGAGTCAAATCATTAAGGCATTGTAACATCAGAACCTATGTGCTGAAGAGATACAAACGCATTACGAAAGGAAATAAATTACTCATACATTGATGTGCAGATTATCCTAGATAACTCGTAATTAATAAAGTCATCAATATGTATAAAAAAAACAATAAGTAGCAATTACTAATTATATTTTAAATCTCAATGATCAAGGATCGAATTAATAATCGATTTGGATTATTAATAATTGATGATATGGAATTTTGAATGCTCATTAACGTTAATTTGTTTGCTTATCCTTGAACATTACAATTTTAATTAGTAAGTATGTGGTAGCCCAGTTGGGAATACGCTTGCCCACTATTTAGGAGTCAAGGGTTATATTACTTTAAAGCTTTTTTTTGGAAGACGTGAAATTCGCACTGTTGTAACTGCAAAATTTGGGTGTAATTTGTGGTTATCTATGGGTGTGTCCATGGCACCCGCGACACAGGGTTTTCCCTAGAGTTTTCCCGGGGCTATGTTGAGTGTGTGGGTGAGTGCGTGTATGCTTTTACTCAAAGGAGACCAATGATTAGTAGAAAGACTTGTATTTAAGAGTTGATGATAAAGAAGGTCGCCTTAGAATAGTAGTCTCCCAAGATGGTGCCTCTGGTCGGCACGGTGGTCGCTGGTGTGTTCGCGGTAGTGTGCAAGTGCGTCCCTGTGCTCCCACGGGGAAGCGACACGGGACGAGATACTGACATACTGTTTTAGTCGGTACGAGTCCGACATAACCCTCGCTTCCCTGGGCGGAGGGTATCCACGAGGACTTCCCGACGTAAAAAAAAAGGATGGCCTTAAAGTAAAAGCCTCGGTCACGAATTTTTTACATACTTTGTTTTGACTGATTGTTTTTGAAGCAAAAGTTATAAACCTCTTGATTATTAAAGTAACATGGCGTCTGAAAGAGATATAATTTACTCTAATTAATTTGTAAATTTCCTCTAACTGCTTCCGTAAATGGACGGTTACTATGACCGGACTGCCACGCAGAGTTTCCAGGTTGGATTTCCGGGCCGGCAGAACTATTTGTATAGCCTACATCTATTTCTCTAGTGAGTTTGGGTGTAATTTGTGGTTGTCTACGTACGTGTCCAGTGGCACCCGCAATAGGTATGGTTTCCCTAGGTATGGTTTCTATAGTCCCATGAGAGAAAAGTAAATAAAAACTCAAAGCCTTTCAAACTCTATTGAATATGTTTCGATACCTTTTGAGTAGACGTGGCAAAAATACGTACATCCCCGTTCTTTTCTACATAAGTTTCGATTATAGTGACCCTCCCTGCCGACCTACCTTGTTTTGTATTCTCTATTTGCTGTAACGAAACGAAGTATATTTCAAATTCACAGGACATACTAAAAGTTATGCAATTATTATGTCGGTAAGGTCACGAAGTATGGTTTCCGATGTCGTGTCACAAAAAGGATGCGCCTGAGACGTTTTTTTATGGGGTTGTTGAACCTATTGTCTCTATAGTAAACATGTCGTTATTTGTCTATATAGGGTTATACCGTTACGACCATACATAACACATATTGACATAGGAAGTCATCGGTTTTATATTTGCGTGCTAAATAATGAGATTCGGGGTTAAGTTCCCGGTAGTGCCAATTTAGGAAAATGAACTTTTTCTAAACGATTTTTGACTGACTTATGAAACAACAAATATTCAAACTAGAGAATTCTCTGGAGTAACAGAGCAATGGAATTCACTCTGGGGCATTTCCCAGAACATCCAGACCAGAACCAATTTAGAAAAGTTCATTTCCCAATTTGGTTCTACCGGGAATTGAACCCGGGACATCATCCTTCCACGCCCACAGTATAAACCGTTTGGTCAAATTTCAAACGAACGAAAAGGAACGAACGAAATTATCGTATAATACTGACAAATAATTGCAATGAACCGATTAAGTACCCATGAATTAGCAAGTAGTTACGACCACTGTCGCTGACTCAGAAGAATCCCACGTACCTGTAGGAACTGAGTACAAAATCTCGTTATAAACAACACACTCGCCTACGATTTACTTTAATATGAGCAATTATTTAAACAACATTCTTAAGTGCCTTGAACTCTATATGCCTGTGTACTTAGTAAACGAATGGACTAACATCCTACTTTTTAAGGTGGAGCATGACCAATTTTGTAACAATGTGTTTTTGCATTTTTCGTAATTTTTGACCTTCTCCCGTATATGTAAGTAACTTTTGAGGACGTCGAGGTTTTATTAATTCAACTATATTTAGGAAATGAAATTATTTTCCCGGATTTAAATAGCGTATATTTGTTTTTTCAAACAAACCAACGTTTCTGGCCCTTTACAGGTCCCATGGTCAGTCAACCGTGACCAAACCACCGTAAAGAGCCCGAAATTTTGGTTTGGTTGAAAAAACAAATATACGCGATTTAAATGCGGAAAAATAGTTTCATTTCCTTTGTGTAACAATCGCGAAAACCTAGGAACTTCACTATATTTGTTATTGTAAATCCTGAATAGTCAACGAACGTATCCAAATTAGACGAAGTGACTCAGAGCAAACTAAACGAAATCAATCAATATTGGAAATACTGGTTATGGCTTGATTTTTCATGAGCGTACTTCTTTATTTTTAGAATTATTTTCAGAATTTATTTAATTTATGTTTTAATTAAAAAAACGCACTTGTCTTATGTAATTTTTACAGCAAAAATGTAACTTTTCCGTAAAAATGGGACTTGTTAAGTATTTTTCAGTTTTGTAATAATAATTTTAATCTTTTTTATACAAAAAACACCGACCTCAAAAGTTCGTGGAATTGCATTTATTTGCCAAGTTTTATTGAAATCGGTTACCGGAAAGTGCGCGAAACCGGATTAATCACCTAGTTTGCCACCTTTTTAGAGATGGAATATTTTTTTCAAACTTTAATGGGACCAATCCTGAAGTTTCTTTCCAAAATCGATTCACAAGTGCCGGTGCAATCACGTAACATACACAAAAAAATACAGTCGAATTGAGACCGTCCTCCTTTTTTGAAGTCGGTTAAAAATGGAAGTATATTGATTTACTACTCCGTGAACACAATGAGGATTAAATTGGGCATAATAGCTACGTTTGTGTTGAAGTAGTAAGCTACACTTTTTCGAAACAAATAAATGGTAGCGGTCAAAACACTAATAACTTTATAACAAATGATTTGTACCGAGTTGTTAGTCTTTTTTATTATGTCAAGTCACGGGACAAACAAGTCGTGCGCCTGGTGGTAAGCGACACGCCAATCAATACCAGTTGCAGTGACACTCAGAGATTTAAATCGCAAAATCTGAGGGGCACTGCTACTGAGCCCGTCACCCTGACACATAAAGTTGAAAAGTTCCATGTGCCTATACTTTCAATGCCACCCATATTCTTCAAAACGGAATGCAGTAATGCTCACATTACTGCCTGGCGGCAGAAAAACATATAATGCCAGTACTTCCTTGGAAAAACTCTTTCACAAGGAGCTCTTCTGCTGCTAAAGTAGCCTCTCGCATTTGAAAATTTCGCATCGGGAATGACATATTTTTTCGGATATAAATTACGTGATGAAAGTTCAATGTCCCAAGTCACGTTGTGCCAGCCTAACGGACTATACCTTAAATTCTCTCCAGTGGAATGTATAATGTATTGATGATAATGACGAAGAAGAAGAACATTAACGAAATACACATAAATATAATTCATTTAGTCAATAAAAACATATACATGATGCCTCGGAAATTAAACATTTTTTTTTTCAAACAAATTAACTTTTAAGTTAATTTTAACTTAATTTATAATTTAACATAATTTAAGTTAATAAAAAAAAACTTTTTTAATTAAGTTAATGAATTAGAAGTAAATTAGAAATAAAATAAAACCTATTAACAAGTGATATGTACTGCAGTTAATTTTTAAGTAAATTATGCCAGCTTGAGATTTTAAGAAAAATATGCGCGATTTACATTCGAAAAAACAATTTTATTTCCAAAAAAATTATAATGACTTTACTTTGTTAATGCTATAACTTCATCATCATAATTATCATCAACCCAGGTTATCATTATTCATAGACACGGAATACAGCAGTTTAAGCAGTACAGTATAGCACTATTATATACATGTAGGCGTGAAAATACATTACAGTATAAGACTCCGGGACAATAAGATTTTCACATTTCACACACAGGCATTACATGTTCCTGCATTTAACCATGTGCTGTGATGAACGATGATCTAACTAAACGACGTGTTTGCGTGTAGGCGGCGCAGGCGCATGCATTTTGTAGAGAAAGTCGCAATAGCAACTATAAGAAAGAGATGAGTTAATTGTACGTAATTATTACTTTTATGTTATTTTGGAGATTCTTTTGTTTTGAGAAATGTCCATTATGTTTAAAAAGTGAAGGAATTTAAATAATAGATTTGAAAGTTTGCATGGTGACCACGAGGTGAAACGACTCAGAACAGTCAACCACTGAGATCTCCTCGATGGACCAATGGAAACTGACGGTCAATTCAATAGACCTTTGCATCAAAGCAATTAGAACGTCGCAGATCCGTGTCCCACATGTCTGTATAATGATAATTTGAGCAATGATTCGGAAACAAAAGGTAGAAATAATAGAGCCCTGATAATACCAAAAAATTTTTCTATAAATGTGTTATGTTCATAGGTTTTCACGATTGTTATACATAGGAAAATTAACATTTTTTTTCGGGTCTAAGTATTTGTTTTTTCAAACAAACTACCGTTTCGGACTAAAATGGCCTTTTTTATGATTCCAAGTGACGGAATGAAAAAGTCGAACGCCTAATGTTAAGCGACACGCCTATCCATAGCTGTTGCAGTAAGTTTATAACGATAGTGAAAAATAGGGCGGTATATTAATATTAGACCATGTCACTCAGTCAACCATGACCATGGGACCTGTAAAGGGCCCGAGAAGTTGGTTTGTTTTAAAAAAAAAAAGAGCTTCATTTCCTAGGCATCATGTATATGTTTTTATTGAATAAATGAATTATGTTTATGTGTATTTCGTGAATATTCTTCTTCTTCTTCGTCATTATCATTAATACATTATACATTCCACAGGAGAGAATTTAGGGTATAGTCCGTTAGGCTGGTACAATATGACTTGGTACATTCAGGTTTCATCACGATGATTTCCTTCATCATTGAAGAGAGACTAAACCATTCCCTCTTAAACCCATCAAGATCGTCCCGCCAACGCCTTCTCGGCCGTTCACGCCGTTTCTTTCCATCCTCGGGCACCCAAGGAGTGACGGCGTGCGCCCACTTCTCGGGTTGCATCCGACTGATTGCTTATATGCATGACAAATATAATCAACTTAAAATTTAAGGCTATAGGTACATGCCGTCACTGATATTCGAACTGCCGACGTTTCAATAAATTTAAAATAAGATTCCGGAGCTATATTACGATTAAAACTTATATTAAAAGTATTTTAATTGAAAAGTCATATTACGAAATTGAAGACTACGTGTTAAATAAAGATGTATGGAGAGACGACATGGGTGTAGATTTCATACAAATTTGATTCAAGTGTTATTCACAGCATTTAAGTTTATTTGAAAAGAGCAACACCTAGACTTTCTGTCTCGTTCTTCTCAGGGAAGTTAGCACAGTGAAAGAGCAGTAGCTTAAAAATAACGTTTTCAAGTGTAAATTTATAATATATGACGAATAAATGATTTTTGACTTTCACTTTGTGTAAGAATTGTTCTCTTGTAAGGCTACAACCGCTCTAAATGCTTCTTCACTTCATTAGAATTTGTAAGGTTGATTTGTCTAATAGTAACTTTGAAATATTTGCGTCAAAGTGTGATCTACGTTACCTACTTACTTTGGAAGTGCTAAATGAAATTTGTGAAATCGCTTGTTTTATGTAAGATCAGATGTGTTAGATACATCGGACATACGTTAGGTTGACAAGTTATCATGAAGTTATAGCTTTACCGGAAATAGTATTCACTAGCGAATTTGTTACACTTTCCGGGTTCCTACTGAGAACACCCTGGCCACACACAGTGTTATGAGTAATGATAACTATTTATAAATAGATGTCACTTAGTTCTTCATTAACCGACTTAAAAAACGAAGGAGGTTCTCAATTAGTTTTACTGTGTGTGAGTTATGCGGTTATTCTGACATTTGAGAACCGATTTCGAAGATTCTCTATTGTTGGAAAAGGAATATCTCAGTAGTAATTCAGTTCAAATTTGAAGAAAATATGTTACTTCTGAGGGTATTATATTAGGGGATGAATCCGGTTTATTGAATTTCACTCAAGTTCTGTTAACCGATTTCAATAAAACTTGGAAACATAAGTGTAATCCAATAAATATGAGATAAATAGATAAAGTTATTTTTAATTATAACTTAATCTAATACAAGGAAAACAAATGTAACAGAAGCTATGGTATATTAATATATACAGTAAAAAAAAGGAACCTTAATATACAGTCGTCATAATGCTACAATCAAATCTTAGAACTCTAATAATGTTGTTGCGGTGCCCGAACTGAGTAAATGAGTACCTGTATTTTATCAGTGCTTGCTTTCTTTTTAACATTAAAGCTTAAATCAGATTTGATATATTTATTTAACAATAAAACATTATGTAGTTACATAATATAAATAATTGTTGAATGAAAATAAAACACAGCGAAAACGAATGAGCAAATTTTAAGGTCCGTTTTTTTAAGTTATAATTATTACTATGAAAACAGTGTATAATAGTTATTTGTTATGCAAGGCTGCAAAGTTGTTGTTTGACGCGAGTGCTTGGATTGAAACCGAAGGAAGCGAATAGTCCTAAGAAGAAAAAAGAGAGTCCTGAGCGTAGCAAGGGTTTCAAGCCACGAGACGCAAAACAACTTTACTACCGAACGAAACATACAACTTTTCACCTCACTATAGCGAGGAAAATGGTAGATGAAAGAAAAACAGTTGAACTATAAGAAATCAGTTTTAGTAAACAAAATTACTTGTCCTTGTCAATTTAATGTCAACAATAATAGGAATAAAATACACCCAGGTATTTATCTTATCTAAATAATGTTTTTATTTTTCATCGAAAGAAAATTTAGGTGCACGACAGTCCATCGCCAAGTTCGAAATTCGAAAACAAGAATATGCTTTTGGGCGCAGATTTCTAATGAGAAAGAAAACCTTTCCGAGCTAGTGAGGTGAAGAATATATTAAATACTAATTTCTATACTGCTGCAACTCTGATCATTTCACCTAAAATGCTAATTGTAACTTGTGAGACGTCTGAACCAATCTTTTCACACAAGCCTCTCTATTTTTCTCACTTCTTTATTACACAATCCAACTTTTTTCTAAACTATATCAATTTGATCTGAAAACGGCATTCGTGGTCCTTTTCCAATGTTGCTCTTGGCTCTATATATTATATCTCTTTTGCCAATTAACTTTCATTCATCCGCGCCATGTGCCCTAATCACTTCAATATAAATCTTTCTCTATTTTTGTCACTACGTCCTTTTCTAATTTTTATTTTATTTTATTAAGATTGTATCTTTTTTATTTTATTAAGACTGAATTATGTAGAACTCGATAGTCTTTAGATTTTCACGATTGTTACACGTCGGACTTTTTTGTTTTAAGTCGAAATCGCATATATTTGTTTCTTTAAACAAACGTCAGCCGTGACTATCAGACCTGCGAATGGTCCGAAATGGTGGTTTTTTTTGAAAATACAATTATACGCGATTTAGATCCGAAATAACGTTTCATTACCTAGAATAATAGCAAAAGTAACAAAATCACATAGCATGCAACACAAGTTAGTTCCGTCACGCACCGCTAGACGGCATTGGCGTCGAAATAGCAAATTCTACATCGCGATGTTAAGATTGTTCCCTCGCGGAGTGGCTACTGTCGGCGATTTGAACATAATGTGAAGAGTCTACTACATACCTAGTACGCATCTAGTGCTGCTTTCTTATCTGGAACAGGCTTTAGATCGTACATAGCTAATATCTATCGTTAGTTACTTAAGGGTATTGTACACCAGCGGTTACACCGAGAGTCGCTTCCTATTTGGAACAGTGTATGGGACTTTCGTTATATGTTATCTAGGGGGAGTAGTTTATTACTGTACGTTACACTGTTCTATTGTAATACCTGTTGTACCGATTGTATCAAACAAGAAACTTGTGCTTTACGGAAGAAGGTTTGGTTTCCTCTGTCACCCGTACTCCGCTTCACTACACAAAATATTTTTTATATGATATTCTAGCCTATATGATAGTTTTATAACATCATAATTTATATTTGTATTTGGCAACCTCGACGTTTTAGCGGTTTACATTAAGGGCGCTGGGTGCAGAGGTCCCGGGTTTGATTCTCGGTAAGACAGAGTTTTGTAGCAGTAGAGCTCTTTGTGAAAGAGCTCGTCCAGGAAAGTACTGCCACGTTACCTATTTCTGCCCCCAAACAGTGATGTGAGCATTACTGCGTTCTGGTTTAGAAGGGTAAGGGTGCGGGTGACATTAAAGGCACGTGGGACTTGTCAACTCATATCTCAGGGTGACGAAACTTTACGATTTAAAGCTCTGAATGGTACGGATAGGCGTGTAGCTTACTACCAGGCGCACGACGACGTCCATTACATTTGAGAAACGATCTTTTCTCAATTGTGTCTGGTTTGGGTGTTCTGAAAAGTGCCCGAGAATTCCGTTGCTCTTATACTCATAGTATAGTAATCCCTAGTTTGAGACCAGGCAATTGATGAGGTTGTCTGGTACATATTATTTATTATTTTTATTATGTGTTACTCCGGTAGGAGCCGTTGACTACCGTAATTATAGTTTACTAACAAAGGTTCAAAAAGATGTACCCTGTAATCGTGAAACACACATTTTTGAAAGATGTGACATCAATAGAACTGTTTTCTCACGCATATTATCACATACGTACCAATAAAGTCTACTAACTTATTCTAGTTACGTCCCCGCTAACTACCCAGAGGTATAGGTGAAGCATTTTTAGGCGTGTCTCTAGCCAATGACCGAAAGGAGAATGTTGATCAACCTGTAGTTTACTTACGAGTCTGTTTGTCTGGAATTCTGGAAAAAAATATGTGTGATTTGCTTAAGGTTTACGATAATTAAACATTTACTTAGTAATAAACGAAATAAACAATTTGCTTTTTTTCAATATAATCTAATATGATAATATGCGAGAACTATGTATCTCGGTACGACTAATTTAAGAAACGAATATTTCATAATAATTATGGTCTTGGTTTGTCGTATTACAGTCATTCTCGGACTAGTGTTCACTACCTAATTTCCGTAGCAATTTTTAGTATTTAAGTATTCGATTTTTTATCGTGCAATATGATTTTATATTCGAGTATTGTATCGTGAAATATTATATAATAATTACACGATAATATACTTGAATATTTAAGTAGTAATAATTGGAAATTAGACAGTGAACACTAGTCCGAGAATGACTGATTACGAGGTAGTACCCCCAGAATGAATTCCGTTGCTCCAGTACTCAAGTGTACAGGGATTTCCTTATTTTTTGACATATTATTAATGAAATATATTTGCTAGTAACGAGATTGATGTAATTGTGTATTATAATACTGTATATTATATATATTGTTGTGGTGTTGTTGTGTTATATTTGTACGTACGTTTGTATGTATGATATTTAACGCTACAGAACCCACAACCCTGTAAATATGAACATTTCCAGTCCTGGACATTACCAGGAATTGTCGTTTACTGAAATGGTCATTTATAGAAGTGTCTTTTATACCAAGGGATGGGACGAACAAGTTGTGCGCCTGGCGACAAGCGACACGCCTACGCCTGCCCATAGCAGTTGCAGTCCATTAAGAGCTTTAAATCGCAAAGATTTGAGGTTCACTGCCATTACACCCGTCACCCTGAGACTTAAGTTACAAGTCCCATGTGCCTCTAATTTCACCAGCACTTTTACCCTTCAAAACCGGAACGCAGTAATTCTCACATTACTGCTTGACGGTAGAACCAGGAGAGGTGGCAGGTGTGGTTATTTCCAGATGTGATGATTTCCAGAAGTCAATATTTATAATACTAATATGTTATTGTAGATATTACTTATTAAAAATATATAAACTATAACCTAGTATACTTTGTAGAAATTGAATAGAATAGAATAGAATAGAAACCATTTATTGCAACGCCTCATAACAAGAAACAACACAAAAAGTACTTTGAATGAAAAAAAAAGTAAATAAATAAATAAAAGAAAATAAATAAGACAAAAAACAGTATGTTTAAACCAAACAAATTTTACTGCATAAATTAATATTATACTGACATGTGTGCGGCTGTGATGTGTGCTATGCAAAAGGATCTCATTCAGCTAAAGCTGATAGCTTTAGCCACAGCCGA
>NW_020654827.1:0-21044 GCF_003589595.1 Hyposmocoma kahamanoa | reverse complement strand
GGGGGGGGGTTCCTCAGTCTGCCCCCCGTCTGCTCTGGGGGGCACCATGGCCGGTGGGGTGAAGGGCTGCGGTTCGGGGAAAAGGCCCTCCACCACCCGGTTGAGGAGATCCAGCTCCAGTGAGTCCATGGGAGATGCGCCGTACATTTTGTTGCGCACAACTTTGTACGGCCTCCCCCATGGGTCCGCGTCCAGGGTGGCCAAGAACTCCTCTTTCGCACGAACTCTTCTTTCGAGTCCTTGGCCCGTCCTATTGCGACCTTCAGGGCCTGCCTCGCACCCTGAAGGGCGCTGTGGAGCCTTCTCTCCTCACTTGGGGTGTGGCGCCTGCGGCGGCATCGGCCGTAGGCCCGCCGGGCCGTAGTACTGGCGGTGCGGAGGTCCCCAATCTCCGCGGTCCACCAGTACACACTCTTTTTGCCCGGGGTCCCTCTGACCCTGGGCATGGCCCGCTCGCAGACGGCGGTCAAGTCTTCCCTGAACTTGACCGCCCTCTGCTCCACGTCGACGGTGGCCGGTAGGGGGGGGCACCACGCCTGGACCATGGCTGCTTCCTCTGCGAGCTCAAGGTCCAGGCGGGTGAGTGCCCATTTGGGAAAGCCCCTCCCGGGGGCCGTGTTGGAGGCCGTCGTGGGCGGCGTATGGGAGACCCTCATCCGTATATATTTGTGATCGGAGAGGGTCTCCTCGTCCTCCAGGACCTGCCAGCCGGATACTCGCGCGGCTAATGAGGGGGTCGCAAAGGTGATGTCCACGATTGACCCCCCATTTCGCCGCACGCACGTGTTGGCATGGCCTCGGTTGAGGACGACCAGCCCTAAGGCTGCCGCCCAATCCTCCAACTCTGGCCCTCTGGCATTGGTGACCGGAGAACCCCACGCAGCGCTCTTGGCGTTGAGGTCCCCCAACACCAACACCGGTGTCGGAGCTGCCCTCCTCACCGCCCTCTCTAGGGTCCCCAGGAATGCCTGGAATTGGGCCAGGGAGCGGTTTGGAGAGAAGTACACCCCAATTAGGATGACTTCTCATCCACCTAGCCGCCACGAACCCTGACCCGCGTTCCTTCACCACTAGAGGGGGGGAGTTTCCGGCAGTCGACGCCACTATGGCCACCGTCTCCTCCTGATCCCCCGCCCAATTCCCCCGCGGGGGGACAAAGTATGGCTCCGCCACAGCAGCCACCGCGACCCCCCACTCCGCCATGGCCTGGACCAATAGGTCCTGTGCCCTTGCGCAGTGGTTGAGGTTGCCCTGCAGTATAATATGGTGGCGTGCTGGCATTACTGCTCCATACTTTGTCCTTCAATAGGAGGGGGGCCTGAGGTCCCCGCCGGCTTGCCCTTGGTGGGAGGGGGAGCGCAAGATCGCCCCCCCATTATGTGGTCCGCTGGACGGCGAGTCGCGGTGCATACCGAGCACCGAGGGGTTGCCGTGCACCCGGAGGCCGAGTGTCCCACCTGGCCACACCTGAAGCAGACCCCGCTCCTATCCACACTGGACGGGCAGAGGGCTCTGGTGTGGCCAATCCCCATGCACCTGAAGCAGCGCATGGGGAGGGGCTCCATCACATGGACCACGGCGGAGGACCACCCCACCAACATGCGGCCGGCAGCCGCCACCCGTTGGTCTGCCGTCACCGGGCAGCGGACGATGGCTGACCCCCTCCCGTTGGGGGCCAGCCTGACTGCTCCCACGCTCACGGCGGACTGGGGGCATTGGCCTTTCGCGGCCACCACCGCCTGGATCTTCTCCGGGGTCACCGACTCGTCAAAGCCGGTGACCCTTAGATCGGCGGTTTTGGTAGGCCGTGTTACTGTCGCCAGCCCCCCGATCACCTCCTCCAGCTTGGCCGCCAGGGTGTCGGCCTTCTCGGCGCTTGTCGCCCCGGGCACCTCAACTATGCGGGCACCTGTCTGGGTGTTCCGCACCCGCACGTGCGGGATGCCGAGGCTGCCCAAATCGACCGCAGCGGTCGCCGCCTCTAGGACCCCCTTGTAAGTGGCCCCCTTTTCCGCCACCGCTTCGGGCCTCAGCGTGATCACCACCGCCGATGATTTCGGGGTGGCGAGAGCCCTGGGTCTGGGAGCCGTCTTAAGGGCCGCCTTGGCGGGGGCCCGTGCCGCTTGGGGGGCGGCAGCTGCCGTTTTGGCCTTTCTGGCCTTGCGGCCGACTACCTGTGACCAAGGCGTTTCCGCCTGGTCAGTCAGGGAAGGGCCCGTTGTCAACTTGGAGGCCTCGGCGGAGGGAAGCAACTTCGGGGCGGCTGCGGCGACGGCGATGGCGGCAGGCGTCGCCTCGGGGGCGGGTGCCCCTGTTCTGCCGCCCAGAGGGGGGCGTAGGTACTCCGCGGGGAGGCGTCTTTCGATGTCCCCCAGGCGGGCGTCCATCATATTCCTCATCGAGGAAAAGATGTCCCGCCTGAGATCGTCGATGGCCTCCCTCACTCCCGCGTGCATCTCCGCGGAGCTACACGGCGGTGGGGCCACCTGTGCCTTGGCCTTGGCCATGGCAGAGGAGTAGGCCCCCCTCAGGGCCTTCATCTCCGTCTCCAGGGCAGCGAGCTGCCCCCTCATCCGGCGGTTGTCTTCCGACATCCGCCGCGCCGCCTCCGTCGCCGTCTCTCCACGGTGAAGGAAATCGACGGCTCCTTCCACCTTTCTGACGGCCTCTTTTATGGCTTTGACCACCGTCCCCTTGAGGTTAGAGGACTTGGCGGTCTCCGCCAATATTGCTGCGAGGCCGTCTCGTGCCTCCTGGGCCAGGGTCTCTCGCATGAGGCCCGCCGTGCCATCGGGTTCAGCCTCCCCGGCCTGATCCCGGCCCAGGGCCTCCTTGAAGAAGGCGGCGTCCGCTTCCTTCTGGAGGGCGTTCCACTCTGACGAGCTGGAGCGCCCCCTCCCTGCCGTCGCCGCACCGGGGAAGGGCTTCCCGGGGCCTCTAGTTCTGCCCCTACGGGCCGTGTTAATCTTTGGAGCCCTTTCGGGCTCCATACATTCGTTCGACGGGGGTGCGGCGCGCTTGGGGGCCCTTGAGGATTCCTCCTCCCTGGCCGACCCGGAGCGCGACACCGCGCGCGAATTCCCCTCCGAGAGGGTGGATTCTACGTCTGAGGAGGCCGAGACCATCCTCTCACCCTCCGACTCACAGTCGGAGAGAATCATCACCTCCATATTGGAGGCCTTCGAACCATTATTTCTTAGTGCCCTATTGCTTGCTAAATCGGAGTCCATTGATCGTGTGCGCATGTTGTGTTCACGAGAGTCGGCTTCCGGCCGACTCACGAGGCAGTTTTTGCCCCCCCAGAGTACGAGGGGCTGCCACCCGCCGAAGCGGGTGGGCGGGATTCCCCCTTTCGGGGACCCGCCTGGGGACTATTTTCAAAACTAGCCTTTTCCATGTCGATTTTTGCTTTGAAAGGGGGGTGAGCTCCCCACTGGAGCGCCCTAACGACTGGATACCCTCCAGCCATTCATCCCATCGCCGGGCGCTAGAGCTTAGGATTTGGGGTAATTTTTATAGAGGTTTTCTTCCTCGCGGCCCTCCTCTCAATGAGGAGGACCCCCGGTCCCGCTCAATGTAGGATTACGGGTTGGCCGGAGCCGGTCTGGGGACCGGACACCGCCCACCGGCTCGGTTGCGGGTTGGATAGCGCCGGACAGAACCTGTGCTATCTTCCCTCCCTCCCTGCTGGTTTTGGTCCGCGCCGGCCGAAGCCGGTAGCTCCCATATCTGGGAGCCGTTCCCCTATCCGCCACCTGGGGACGCGTCCGATGGCAGACCAGCAACTGCACACGGAAATCCCCTTACACCTGCCTGATCTAGTTTTTTCAATAATAGTGGGACCGATACAGTATCAAATGCCTTTGCCAGGTCTAAGAAAATGGCAAGGCATTTGTTACCAGTGTCCAGATTCCTTTGAATATATTCTGTTAACTCATGGACTGCATCATCAGTAGCCTTACCACTTCTAAAACCATACTGAGTGTGTACTAAAAAGCCTGACTTTTCTAAATAGTTCACTAGTCTAATATTAATATTCTCGCCCGCGCCGCATACGAGTCAACACTGTGTCTCAACGTCGTACTTATTTATTTTGGTTATTTAGTGTAAAAGTAAATCTTTAGTATCAAATTTTATATCAAATTGAAGGGAAGAATAAGTGCTATAGTGTGTTCTAAACAGTTTTTCAATTGGACTAAACACCTAGGAGTGGTGGCGAAATATATTTTCAAAAAAATCAAATCACCAGTGCGGACGATCGCCGACCTACCGCCAATTCGACATCGCGAACGCCGAAACCGGTCACTGCCGTGACGTGCTGCCAGAGGGTCATTGACCGTCATTGACCATTGAGTGCACCGACTAGCTGCCGGACAAGTTTACGCCAGTCCACGCGCTACAAGCTACGCGCGAAAATACGTCACGCCGGTTTGCTACGCATCGTCTATTTAAGCCGCTACGAGTCTCCGCTCGCCGTCGCCGCATTACTACGCTTCGCACAAGTTCACAACATTTTATAAATGACTACTATATCGTGGGGCTGCTGCGCTGGTGGCAGTGTCGATGATCAATTTACTAAATGCAGTAATTGCGGCAAGGCATATCACTTTGTGTGCTTGCTGCTTCCCAATAAAACTGTGCAAAACGACTGGATCTGTCCACTATGCAAGAGTATAGTCCCAAAACCCGTCAAAAACGACAACACTCCAACACGAAACGTGACTACTACCAGGGGAAATAAAAAACCTATCAGCGACTCCTCGCCTCCTGAGGTAAATCCGAAACCGACCTATACTATAGATGATGTACGTAATATTGTGCGGGATGTTGTGGTGTCACAGTTTAATTTAATGGTCACCACTCTTAATGATAACATTATGGATGCGCTTTGTAGAGAGTTGAAGCCATTAAAAGAGGAAATTTCAGAAATTGTGGCTTCCCTGGGTTTCTTAAACGGACAGTATGAGGATCTCATTAAGGAGAATAGGGTCGTGAAGCAGGAATTATCTGAGTTGAAACAGAAAGTGGAACTCCTATCATCGACTCACGATAATCGAATAAAGCTTCTCGAAAATACAGTTGAGGAGCAGTCACGACAACTCATCGGGAACATGCTCGAAATTCGAAATGTCCCGTGGTCACCAAAGGAGACAAGTACAGACTTAACAAAGACTACACTTGGTGTTCTTCAAGTTGTAGCTCCTCAGTTGACCTCAAGCGACCTCCTAGAAGTTCGACGCATACCCTCAAAAACGGAAAAAAAGACTATATTAGTTTCTGTTACCACCAATGTCGTGAAGCGAAGCATCATTCTAGCCACGAGAGATCTCTACGCGAAAAAACATGGACACCGTTTAAACTCCTCAATTGTAGCTCCACATAGCCCACGCGAGAACATCTACATAGACGAGCATCTAACTGCAAAAGGTAAACGTCTTTATTTTCTTGCCCGCCAACTAAAGAAAAAGGGTCTCTATAGATTCTGTTGGACTGCAAATGGTAAGGTTCTACTCCGTGAAAAAGAGGGTACAAATGCGATTCATATCATGGAAGAAGCACAGTTAACTGATCTCACGAACAAAAAAGAGTTAAATAATGGCTCAGATTGACTATTCTTGGAGACTGTCTATCTTATTGTATCTTATTTTAGTTATATTTATTCATCGTTGAAAACGATAAAAGGCACTCTTGCACTACATTTTGTATACAAAACCATACATACCTTATTTCAATCTTACAAATATGAAAGCTCACTAATGTATCACACTCACATAATCACTCGAACCACACTCATTTCACGCATAAATATTCTTGTTCACATACATTACCATGATCCTGCTTCTGTGGCGACTTGTTACAATCAGCCATACTCTGCCATTTACCCCCTGCTCGTTTCAATCATATACATAAAGCTTCATTTTAAAATTCGCGGCACAAAACGAGTTAATTAATGAAATCGACACCACATCTGTTTCTGTACCATACAACTGTGACCCTGAACATTGTAGTACTCTGATTCCCTCCTCTAGCAAACACCTCAACGTTATCACACAGAATATTCGCAGCCTTTCAGCTAATATATCGCATTTTCAGGCACTCCTTCAGACCATTGGAATTTCTTGTGACGTCATTGTCCTAACAGAATGCTGGCTGCAACACAACCCCATTCTAGTACCGTTAACAAATTATAATTGTTTTGCCTCCACCAGCCCCATAAACCAAAACGATGGGGTTGTGGTGTACGTAAGCGGCTGCTTAACGGCAGTGACAGTAAGTGAACCCAAGTTAGGCGAAGCCAGTTGCCTCCTGATAGAAATTGGTTCTGATATCGCTATACTGGCTATTTACCGCCCCCCCTCCTTTAGTAATTTAGTCCCATTCATAGATACTCTAAACGATGTGCTTTCCCTGCTACCATCCAATAAAACCTTAATTCTAACAGGCGACATTAATATAGATATTACTGACAACAATAGAGATCCTAACTCAGATACCTACTTAAATTTGTTAGCTACTCACGGTCTTCTACCAGCACACAATCTTCCCACCCATGGTGCCACTTGCCTAGATCACATGTTCATTAAATCCAAATATTCCTCAACAACATTGGTAATTAATTCGACTGTCACGGACCACAACTCTGTCCTAGTGTCGTTAGAGAAGCGGATATCGGGAACTACAACAAAAAGACTGACAAAAATTAATTATTTGCAGCTTGGTAGGGATTTGGATCAATGTGATTTTTCATCTGTTTACAATGCTCCGGATGTCGACTCGGCTGCACATATCCTAACCAACCTCTTACAACAGGCGGTCCTCTTTAATTCAATCCCATTAAATATACCCCATCGCCTCAGACCCATAAAACCCTGGATCACCCCAGGTCTCCTACGATGCATAAGAAACAGGGACAAAATGCATAAAAACCTAAAAAATAGTCCTGATAACTTAACTCTCATGACAACCTACAAGCGCTACAGAAACTTCTGCAATAACTTGCTAAAGAGAATAAAAAGATCTTATGAAGAAACTAAACTCAAAGAAGCTGGATCCGACAGTAAAAAGCTCTGGTCGGCCATAAAAGAAATAACCAATTTGAATGCAAGTAAATGCGTCGCCCGTGATCTCTTGCTAACCAAACCCACACCTCTGGAATCTGTTAACCACGTGAATGAGTTTTTTGGTTCGGTCGGGAGGACTTTGGCAGAGAACATGAGCACTTGTCAAGGATTTCACGCTTCTCCTCCTCCGCCGAACCCACATTCATATGTTCTTCTACCCACCGATGAACAGGAGGTGCTTCGTGTAATTATGTCGCTAAAAAAGGACTGTGCGGTGGGATGGGACGGTATATCTACAAAACTAATTAAAGCCTACAGTTACCTAATTGCTCCTCCCTTAACTCATATATGTAACATGTCGTTCTCCACAGGTGTGTTTCCTAAATCTTTTAAAATAGGCCTTATTCACCCGATATACAAATCAGGAGATCATAAAGAGGTTAACAACTACCGCCCTATATCAGTACTACCCGCCCTATCCAAGGTACTCGAAAGATTACTCAACAACCGACTGACTAATTATCTAGAAAGCAAAGACCTGTTAAGTGATAACCAGTACGGTTTCCGGGTGGGAAGATCCACTGCTCAAGCAGTACTTAACTTTACCAACTCGATTGTCCAAGACCTTGACAATAGAAAGAAAAGTTTGGCAATTTTCCTTGATCTAAAAAAGGCCTTCGACACTGTATCACATCCAATTTTACTGACTAAATTAGAATCACTTGGCATACGCGGTGCTCAACTTTCTCTGTTTCAAAGTTACCTCACCGGCAGAACCCAACGAGTTATCATAGATCATAACATAAGTGATGACCTCTGCATCAGCTACGGAGTTCCCCAGGGAAGCATAGTGGGACCTACCCTATTTCTCGTCTACGTTAACGACCTGTGCAATTTGCCTATTCCTGGAGGTCACCTAACTGCTTTTGCAGACGACACGGGTCTGTACTTTTCTGGAGATACATGGGATGAGGTATTCTCTACCGCACAGTTTGGGTTAGATAGGGTCATGAAATGGTTAAACTGTAATATGCTCACCCTCAATACATCAAAAACAAAATATATAACATTTTCAATAATTAACCGTAACCTTCCAATTCCTACCAAACACGTAATCACTGCTCACTCTCCCAAATGCTCCAACGTCCCCTGTTTTTGCCCCCAACTTGAGAAAACGGATAAAGTTAAGTACCTGGGAATTGAGTTAGACAGTAATTTATCTTTTAAAGCTTATATTAGTCTACTTGCAAATAGAGTACGCAAATTAATCTTCGTCTTCAAACACCTTCGACACGTCGCTGACCCTTCCATCCTCAAAATGGTCTATCTTGCTCTATGCCAATCAGTACTGACCTATTGTATCACCACTTGGGGTGGTGCTGTGAAAACACACTTTATTGTTCTGGAGCGAGCTCAGCGAGCTTTACTTAAAGTATGCACTTTTAATCATAGACTCTTCCCCACACATTCCCTCTACCAACATTGCGAAGTCCTTACAGTACGCCAGTTGTACATTGTATGTACTGTTCTCCTACAACACTCTAAAACCCCATACTCTACTGATAACATACGAAGAAACCACTTGGTCGCAGAATCCCGCCATTATCACACCAGCTTCAGCCATAGATTCTTCTGTTTCCTTGGGCCTTTCCTTTACAACTCCATCCACCGGAAACTAAATATTCATTCTCTTCCCAAAACCAGATGTAAGAGCATAGTATCAACTTGGCTGCAAAACCTTAACTACGAAGAAACAGAAGCTCTCCTTCAACAGGTTGCGTGAACCGCTGTTTTCCACACATCTATTAAAATAAAACAACCACTAACCAACCCCAACATTCGTTCCGCATACTCACACACGCTTACACACACCACACACACACATACACCACTCACACACACTCACAAACTATTATGCACATTCACATAGTGCTCAAATGATCACACATATACAGGCATTATGTCGTTGCCAATGTATTAGTATCGTATTAAATTTTATTATTATATACATTTAACTCCTGTATTTTATACATTTAACTCCTGGAATTTGTTATTAAAATTTGTATCTTGTACCCTGGCACTCTATTGTATAGTACCATAAATTCAAGCACATAAGTACTGTTAGTAGCCTCTAGATGTACATATTCGGTCTTTTTGTACCTACCTACTGTAGCTGCTGGCTAAAGCTCAGAGTATTCTATTTTAGTCAGCGGCTGTACGTTATAAGCACCAGCCTTTCCCCAAGAAACATGTAATACTTGGTACTTACTTTAATATAAGTCTAACCTGTACCTAATGTAAGGCTTATGGAACAATAAATGATTATTATTATTATTATTATAATAATCTTTTCTAGAATTTTGGATAGAGCCGGTAAAATTGAAATAGGCCGACAATTACTTATAACATCCTTGTTACCTCCCTTATGTATCGGGCGAATGACTGCTTTTTTAAGTGCTCTCGGGAATATGCCATACTGTAAGCATATATTGAAAATATAGGCAAGAGGCGGAGCCAAAATATGTATAAAGTCTTTTAGCAACTTGTTAGAAATACCATCCCAACCGACAGAACAATTTGTTTTTAGACTTAATGTTAACCGTTTAACTTCATTCACATCTGTTTCCAGCAAAACAAGAGAGTTTTTCGGGGATGCCATATATGCTCCAGCTGTACAGTCATTTTTCACATTACTAGTTAAGAGTTTTGCTTGCGCTAATTCACTACCCACACTTGCAAAACAATCATTTATTACATTAACAGATTTTTCAGGTGTGCTTGAGATGTTCAAAAGTTCCTTAGGATATTCTGTTGTTTTGTTTGTATTAGTTATATTTTTGATTGCATCCCATAATTTTTTGTTATTGTTGCCTGCTTTTTTTACTTGTTCACGATCATAGACTCTTTTTATCTTTTTTAATAAAGCATTACAAAAATTTCTATAGCGAGTATAGGTTATCTTTAATTCTTCGTTTTCTGGCGTACGTTTTGATTTTTTATGTAATCGATCTCTATGTCTCATGCACCTTAGTAGTTCCTGAGTTAACCATGGTTTTATTAATCTTTTTCGTCTTGAAACTTTCGTGATTACGGTATTTTTGTTTAATGCCGTTTGCAAGTTTTTAATGAGGTAATTAATACAGAAGTTAGGATCATTAGATTGATATATTGGATTCAATGCAATATTTGAAATGTCATCTTCAAGTCCAGGATAAATATAATAGAGTCAAAAGACGAAGCTGAACAATGACGCCTTGGTTTTACTTTATTTTTTTTTATAACATCAAGTGACGGGTCGATCAAGTCGTGCGCCTGATGGTAAGCTACACCCCTGTCCATAACAGTTACAGTGCCACTCAGAGCTTTAATTTGCTAAGATCCGAGGGGCACTACCACTGTGCCCGTCACCCTGAGGCATAAGGTGACAAGTCCCATGTGCCTGTAATATCACCAGCACCCTTACCCTTCAAAACCGGAACACAGTAGTGCTGACATTATTGCTTGGCGGCAGAAATGAAGTTTAATTCCATACTACCATAAAAAAATATATCTCACTTTCGAAAAGAAATACATAATTTCATTAAAAAAGAAGATATCCATAATATTAACCTTAGAACTAAGTCAAAACTCATGGTAAATGATTTTTTTATGGGGAACTGTATAGGTTTTTACAATAAAACTCCCGAGCATATACATTTCCTAAGTTATGTTAGCTACAGATGCATGGAAAAACGACTTGGACCCCGATTCTACACAAATTTGATTCAAAGTGTATTCCATAGCATTTACGTTTATTTGAAAAGAGCAATCCCTAGAGTTTCTAGCTCATTCTTCTCAGGGAAGTCAGTGTAGTGAACGAGTAGTGGCTTAAATGTGACGTTTACAAGTGTAAATTTATGTTACATATGGCATAAATGATTCTTTTACTTTGACTTTCACCTGCGCGGTTTTCGTGGTCTTGCGCGAGATAATAGATACGACCACAAAGTACAAAGCGAAAATGATGCACTGAGCTCCAGTATGTGCAACTCCGCGTACTGTTGGCATACGTGGCATGCTCACTAAGCACATCTACTGTATTTATTGTTCTGTGAGTAAGTCTTGAACTGAAGTCAGCACAGCAGCAACAAGATCGTTCAGAATAGTGTGTTGTGTGCTGAATGCTCGTGTTAAATTCACTCATCCTGCTATAACATAATCGATGATATTTAGATGGACAGACAGATAAAACATTTATTGTCTTGCATCTCACACACACAACAATATAATACAATAAATGGATTAAAAGAGAAATAGACAGAAATTAAAATAAAATTGAAGGAATAAAAACCAACAAAAATAAATTAATTTAGAATACATTATAGACGATCATAGTGATCGAGTAAACGTCTCAATGTTAAACTTTGGTCTTTCTAAGGCTGATTTCAGAGCAGTGCGGATTTATCAGAGGACCGTCCGCGCGGAGCACCGGAGCGGAGTAACCCGTGTGCCGTTAGAACATCGTTTTACAGTGACGCGGATTGCTCCGTACGGAACACGCTTTGCGTGAACTCCGCACACGCTACCCGTGTGTTCGTTGTAGGCGACTGTCTTCCGTGAAAATCGCACTAAATTAAACAGTCAATTCAGAGCACTGCGGATTCTACACATGCGGATAGCCCGCAGGCGGAAAGTCCGAACGGACCGCTCGAAACCAGCGTAATAGGTGTGTAAATATAATATAATAGAAAAGAACCCCTAAAAGGAGAAAATTTCATTACGACAGTCAATTTGTAAAGACAATCAAGTTTTGTGAAAAGAAATAAAAACCTCCATGTTTTGTTCCACTTTATTTTATTATTATAGCCCGGCAATATTGAGGAAGGTTCAGTAATGATGAACAATAAAACATTTGTCTTTTTTTTAATAAAATGACGATAATAATATATTCATAGAATAATGCTATCGAGTAGAGATGTGTGTGTAGTAACTACACAAATTATCTTTATAGTCCAAATGACGGGACGAACAAATCGTACGCCTGTATTGGTGATGGTATACTGCTATAGACAGGCGGCCACTCAAACTTTAAATCGCAAAGCCACCACCTCCGCCCTACCACTACCACTGCGCCCGTCAACCAAAGACATAAGTTGACAAGTCCCATGTGTCTGTGATTTCACCAGCAACCTTACCCTTCCAAATCGGAACGCAGTGATGCTCTCATTGTGGTTGCCGACAGAAATAGGGTAAAATGGCAGTACTTTTCTGGACGATCCCTTGAGTTTCTTACTCATTCTTCTCAAGGAAATATGTCTTAGAAATGAGTTATGGAGTTTATTAAATGTGACGATTGCGGTGTAATTTGCTTACCTATAAAATAAAGATTATTCCCATTGACTTACAATTATATGGACGTCGGGTCCGCGTTAAAAAGTGTCCGCACTTGTAGGGCGCTAAAATCGTATACAGAGCGCCACACTCCGCTTTAGTCTTCATTTGTTCTACTGACAGCGCGATACTGCGATGACATTACAATTTAAATTTCGAATAGGTTGACTTGGGACATTTTTTTCGTGGTTTTTGTATTAGACCCGTCGTCCATTTATTTGTAAGTCAATGATTATTCCAATTTGAGCTTGACAGATTGGTTCACAATTAGTACATCATACCGGAAGATACATTTTTTCATATCATTATGCGCATCAAACGCTTTCACCTTATTTTAGAATTGTAACCAGTTTTATGAACCGAATAAAAAAGGACGTTGTTTCTGCTGTCTCAAACTTGTCTGTTGTCTGCTGTCAAACTTAGAACAAAGCCTATAAATTTCAACTCTGTGTGTAGTAGACGTCATAAAAGCGAATGCATACTAAATTAAATAAAACAGATTTATGATCTAACTGGTAAGTTCAATAGAATATGCAGTGGCTCTAATGTCTTTGTGATTTAAAGCTCAGACTGCCACTGCAACTGTTATAGACAGGCGTGTCACTTATCACCAGGCGCATGAGTTGTTCGTCCTGTGACTTGAAATCATAAAAGAACATCTTGCAAAGCTATGGCATATTTGATCTTTCTCCACTGACACATTTACTACTTCATAGTCTTTTGAAATATGGATAAAGTGTGTCAGCATTAAATGGTTAGGGCAAAAACTATCACTTAACCAACGCAACCAATCGGGTTCAGTTTTCCTATCTGTTGAACTGTTCGCAGGCAATCGATACTAACTCAATTTGCCGCGATCTGCCTGTTAAGGCACTAACTAACGGGCCACAAAGGGATTTCGCTTAATCCCTAAGCTGGCAGCAATATCGTTAAAATTATTTTTTCATTTCTCATTTTCTGTAATGTGCTGATTTCTCATTCCTATAATACCATTAAAATAAGCTTTGGTTTCACGAATTTCACAATTTTATTGGCGCTCATTGATATTATATTTATTTATTTATGCACGAACCTCATTTTTTTAAGGAAAAAATGAATCTTTTGAATACAATAAAGAATAGAAGGCGGAAAATGTTTGAACATTTGTTATTAAAACGTATTTATGAAAGAAAAAGGTAAGGGAGAGAGCAGACCTAAAAAGGCGTACAGTTTTTTTATGATACCAAGTTACGGGACGAACAAGTTGTGTGTCTGGTGGTACGTGACACGCCTATCCATAGCACTGCTTGGCGGCAGAAATAGCTAAGGTGGCAGTACTTTCCTGGACATCTAAGTCTTTCACAAGAAGGTCTACTGCTACTAGAAACGGTGAACAAATAAAGAAGAACATCAAAGTGAGCATCTATAAAGAGGGCAATGTGCTGGCTATGAGCTGTGAAAAGTGGAAGAGATTACAAGAGCCTGGCTTTTAAATAGAATGATGACACAAAACAGATCCATAAAACAGTACTCATCATTATATTAAAAATTAATTTATTTACACTTATGTATGGTAGTGAATGTTGGGTTTGGCAGAAGAAGCATGAAAGTAGAATTAATGCAGTAAAAATGAGAGCTTTGAGGAGTATGACTGGAGTGACTCGGATGGATAAATTACGGAACAGTGTGATAAGAGAGCGTTGCGGCGTGGAAGAAGATATAGTGACAAAGATAGTTCTCTATCTTAAGGGATAAGGGATGCTTAGATGGTTCGGACATGTAGAGAGATTGAATGAAAGAAGAGTGACGAAACAGATTTATAAGGCGAGTGTGAGCGGGCAAGTTGGTATGGGCCGACCAAGGAGAACTTACGAGTATCATGACCAAATTGAGGCCATCCTAAAGAAGGGCCAGGTCAAGAGTACCCTTAACCGACGAGCGTGTATGAAAGCATTGATGCGTGTTGATGAGGCGAAAGATGTGTGTCAGGACCGTAGCAAGTGGAAGACTGTTGTCTCTGCCTACCCCGATGGGAAAAAGGCGTGAAGTATATGTATATGTATGTGTAATTTATTTATCAACGAAAACTTTGTTATACAATACAATTTAATTCATTTAAAAACTAAATTATTTACATGATTATGTCTATCAGCAACAGGCTTCGTCACATAAAAACCAATAATGCGATCCGTTACACTTAGCAATTTTATCCAACTATTCAACAATGAAAAAAGGACTGTTCTGAATCTTAGCTGGTACAAACGTCCCCATAATACTGGCAGCATTACAGCGCTGAATAGTCAACGAAACTTGTTGCACCAAGTAAGAACCAGAGCGTGGATCTCAGCTTTTATCTCCAAAGTGACGATCCAATGCCCTGATGAATTCTTTGGCCTCCGCACCCCAAGTCCCCGCAGTCTCAATTGCAGTTTGCACAAAATCGTGCATTGGTTCCAAGGCACTGCACTTGGCATATTTCCATTTTGCAGCATATTCTGCAGCGGGCCTGGCATATCTTGTGGTGTGACTCAAGTGGGACGGTGCAAACGTACTGACACACGTAGCGTCCCACAAAAGGCACCGGCCCTTCTGACATGGAACCAGTGTAAGGCCGTCAGGTCTCTTGCCATCTTTACGGCAAAACCCCCGAAGGCTACAACACACAAGGCACGTTAACCAATACTAAAGGCCAGCGAACTAAATCATTTATTGCATGATGGCTGACAACTAAGACCGTGGTAGCCGTTTTCCTTAACCATGACACCACAAACCTTTCATCCCAACCGCGAAGCAACAAAAATTCATCATCGTCATTAATTTTACGACCCATATAGGTGACCTAAACAACTTCGTCTCGGTCTGTATTTCCTTTGAACTTTCCTTCCATATTCAATAATGCTTCTAAAAAAACTAATAGTTAATATATTTATAGATAAATAAACAATACGTACAAACCATGAGTATGTTTTTTTTAAACACGAACCTAAAAAGAGAGAAGTTTTTCTAAACGTTGTTATACAATAATGATACAGATGTATGTAGCTTATGTGGATGGGAATATAGGGAAAAATCGATATCGGCCTACATATGAACAACGGAAGATGTCTCAAAATTGGAAAATAAAAGTAATAAGAATGAACGGGCGCGTATCGAAAGATTCGACTGAAATAGCGAAATACAAATAGAGTGTTTTTTTTACATGGTATATACAGTATGGGGACATCCGAAACCATAGAAGAGACTCACAAGGAAATTGTTTTAGGAACCATTAATACTTTTTTGAGAAAACAATTTTGGCATAGTTAATGTTTTGATCAAGCGTGAATAGTCCACATAAATGAAAAAACTTGATCATATATTTTTTAGTGCTGATCGACTCAGTTTCATGTAGAGAGAGAGAGAGAGTTTCATTTCATTGTATGAGACGAAAAAATTTGGACCGCAGAAGTTGGTGAAATTTTATAAAATATTTTTCATACAAAGCGAATATGGACTAATTTGTTTTTAATGCCAATAAAATCCGTTTTCTTATAAAAATGACTTTATATTATCGGGAGAAAAAAATTGGAACAGCAGAATTGGATAAAATTTAAAAAAAATCATCCAAAATTGTATCTTCTACGGTTTCTGATTTCCCCATATTGTCTTATTAAAAAAAACACTCTGTGTACTAAAAAAAACAATGTGGTTGAAGCAGTGAGTTGCAGGGGCGTACCTATTTCTGAATCCAAACAGTAATACGAGCATTACTGCGTTCCGCTTTTAAAGGGCAAGGGTGCTGGCAAAATTACAGGCACATAGGACTTGTCAACTTATGTCTCAAGGTGACGGACGCAGTGACAGTTTCCTTCAAATATTTGCGATTGAAAAGTCTGACAACAGTTATAAAAAATAATTGTACGTTATCCAAATACATTGCCGCGTATGATATTTTCCTATATTTTTTGTTTTGATATCCAGTTACATTTTACAATTATTATCCTTAATTACCCAAATAACGATCACCGCGTTTAAATCATCGATAGGCTTATTATCACGAACATGTGTCGTGCATGTAATGTGATTATTATTTAAAAAAAAAAAACATTTTAACCTAGTGAAATTATTTATAAGAATCGTCGAAAAAATTTGAAAACCGTGTATCGTTTTCAAATTTTCCGCGTCCGTTTTAGGACGAAATCCCTTTTTTATTCTTCAAGTGCAAGATCGGGCAATTAAGGCTTAAAATACAGTTTGTAGACCTTTTTTTAATTATGAAGTAGGTAAAGGTTGTACCTTTATCGCTCAATAAACAATACGTCAACTCTATTTTTCGCTCATTTTCTGTTATTTTGTAAACAGTCATATTTTTTTACTAATATTACGCTCTCTGAATTTTGTGAAAAAAAAAGAAACAATAAACAAAATTCGAAAAAAAAAGACATAAAAACTAATTTTGTGACAAAAAAACAACAATGAACAAAATAAAAACACAACAGGTCCAAAAATTAGGTTATTCAAAGTATCATTTATAAATAAATTTAAACTTGAAAACGTCACATTTAAGCTACTGCTCGTTCACTAGGCTGACTTCCTTAAAAAGACTGAGCAGGAAATTCTAGGGATTGCTCTTTTGAAATAAACTTAAATGCTATGGACATAAACTTAAAAGCACTTTGAATCAAATTTGTGTCGATTTTAGAGCCATGTCGTCTTTCCATACATCTTGTTCCATATATGTAACACGTAGTCTTCAATTTTGTAATACGACTTTTCAATCAAAATATTTTTATTGTACTTTTTAGGCAATGATAATCTTAACATATGCTCCGGAATCTTATTTTAAGAACGTATACAGTTCCCCATAAAAGAGACGTTTACCTTGGTTAAACGAAATCGTGGAACCATGAATTTGGACTTAGCTCTAAAATTAATACTATGGATATATTCTTTCATGAAATAATGTATATTTTTACGGGCATATAAAATATTTGAGTAAATATACTATTATACCAGTTTCCGTAAACTTTTCACCGAGAGAAACCCGAGAGTCTAAACGGTACACAGAACCAATCGCTCGTTTTTGCAATACAAATATGGTTTGAATATCTGCCGCTTTACCCCGCATTAGAATCCCGTAGGACATTATACTATGGAAGTAACTAAAGTAAACTAGTCCAGCAGTACTAACATCGGTAAGCTCACGTATTCTGCGAACTGCATATGCAACGGAGCTTAATCTGCTGAAGTTTACTATTTATGATCATTCCCGAGAAGACTGCTTTATTAACAAGGTCTAACTTTTCTGTTTATTTTTATGCTTGGACTAGTCAATTTTACGTTAGGTAATTCAAATTTAACACATTTTGTCTTCTTGACATTAAGCAATAAATTGTTAGCATTAAACCAATAAACTACCTTAGAGAAGGTATCGTTAATATGGTCATAGTTAATGTCATGTCTGCCTGTTTTAAAAATCAAGGATGTGTCGTCAGCAAACAACACTATTTCGCAATGGTTCTTAACAAAGAATGACAGATCATTAATATAAATCAGATATAAGAAAGGTCCCAGTGTTGAGCCTTGCGGAACACCATTTTACCGGAGAACCCAAGTTACTCCATTTGTGTCGTAGTGTAGTGTTCATTGGAGGAATCGTTATAATTATATAGTTATATCATTATTTCTTATATTTTTTGTGTCTACTCCACAATACACATGAATGGTCGTTACGAGGTTTATCGGCCGGCTGCGTTAGTGTAGGAAAACTTACTTTTCTATATTGTCTCTGGACTGGGTGTTTGCGGTACCGTCGTTGTTTCTGGTTGCCCTAATACAAGTACTTTAGTTACTTACTTTAGGATGAGAGCAACGTATTTGATGTTGTCTGATATTTATTTATGTCGTCTATAAATTCTGTGTTTTCACAAACAAATGAATTATTTTAATTTATTTTTGACTACAATGAAAGTAAAATAAGAAAACAAGAACTGAGGGTCCAGACCGAGGCATTTTTTACTAAACCAGGTCGGTGATGTCGTTCACAATGATAAAATCTGCTAAACAAAAGAACGAAACCTAGCGTCTGTCAATCCACGTCCGTCAACCTGTCAACCTACCGGACATGTATAACAAGCTGGTATCAAAAAAGACTTTTTTAAATAATCTTTGTGAAATACATTTATGAACCCGAGCATTAGACAATGAGAATTAATGATAGACAATAATTTACATATTTTGCAGGCATAACTTTATTGCTTCTTTTGGGATTTTGCCCCATATTTCACCCTTATAAAAATATACAGTACAAGTTATGTGGCAGAGTGAAGAATACTGTGATCTGTGAATAATGTGGTTGGAAAAAATAGTGACATAAAATAGACGAAAGTATTATTATTGAAACTAAACTCGAACAAAAATATAACTTTTCACTTCTCATGCTCTTAAAGTTCGTATTTATGCTGAGTGTAGGCTGCATAAAATAGGATTTTATGTTCTAGTGCATAAAATAGGATTTTATGCTCTAGTGCATAAAATAAAGAAACCATCACATTAAATATTATGTGTAATTGTCGTAATGTTACATTCAATTTTAATTAAATAATCGTTTTTTTATAATATTGCTGTTTAATTTCCTCGCAATCGAAGTGAAAAGCAGAGTGTATAACTTGTTCATAAAACCCGTTTTACCCTCGACTTAATCGTCTCGGGTACAATGACGCGTTTTATGCACTTATTTTACAATATACCATTGTTAATATAATAACATAATAATATTTAGTAGCAGTAGTGCGCTTGTGAAAAATCGAACTCATTCTTCGGCCGAGTGTCGAACAATCAACATTACAGCCCCTGAGGATGTCTCGTGGACTAGCGAAACACATTTCGGGTATATTTGGTGGCGGTGTTTGTGACTGTAGTTGCGCTTGTGTTATTTATTTTAATTTTTATATATATTTAATTTATTTTTAATTTTATGCGGAAAGAGGGTGGGAAAACTATTTGGCACGATGTAAGCTTCACTGGGTTCGCGGAGTAGCAAATTAATTTACTTAAACTGTCCAAGTAATAACGTGCAGGGAACAAGTCTGCAAGCAGAAAATTCCACTCCATAGCCGTTCGCCATATAAATGGGAAGCGTGACGCTTCGTAAGAAGTTAGCATTACAGCGTTCCGGTTTTGAAGGGTAACGGTGCTGGTGAAATTACAGGCACATGGGACTTGTCAACTTATGTTTTAGGGTGACGGGGGCAGTGGCAGTACCGTACCGTGAGTGGTACTGTTATGGACAGGCGTGTAGCTTACCATGAGGCGCACGACTTGTTCATACCGTCTTAGATATTTAAAAAAATCTTTGGAATATTCACTACATAGGGGTGGAATGCAAGCCAACCTCTTGTCCCCCGGTGATGGAAAAAGGAAGGCGGAATTAAATCGTATAATTCCATCGCGCACTCTCCGTGATATATATATCCTGAAAACAACCGATAACCAGGTAAAGTTAGGTTGAGACTTTTTTATTATGCATTAAATTGTCTGAAGTTGCTATGAAATTTATGAAAATACGTGATGGAGCGATAAATAAATAAATAACTCACACACTCATACCACCTGCACTAGAGAAACTCTGTATCGCGGGTGCCTTGGACAACCACAAAATTTACACCCAAACTCACGAATGAAATAAATGTAGGCCATACAAATATTTTTCTTCCGACCCTGGAATCGAACCCGGCGCTTCTGCGTGGCAGACCAGCATGGTAACCGCTCAGCCACGGAGGCAGAGGAGGAGTCGTGTCCAATGTGCGATCGGAAACGGACGCGCTGCACTACTTTGCGAGAATTATTTTAATTCGCGATTTTGCGCGGCTTAGGCTGCTGCATGTACGTAAGTGACAATGGGTTCCCAACAACTCATTGTCAATGAGTTTCTGGCATTCGTGCAGAATGCCATCGACACAATGGATGAAGTCAGCATCGAGCAGATCTGCAAATCTAATTTCAACGAAGACACTACTACTGCCTACTTTCGTGGCGAAGGAGCTGCACAAGTTGCCTCCGGTCACCTTTGACCACGTCGACGTCACCAGGCTGTTAAAGGACATCACGTCCTTGAAGTCGAGTTTGGCTGAAGTTCAGTCAAAATTGGAGGCGTCGGATAACTCCATAAGTGAGCTACGTGCCGAAGTTGCGTTGTTACGCAACCCCGCTTCGGTATGTAGGTCACCGACAGTCTCCTACGTCAACACGCGTCGCGGGGCGCGAAAAGCATCCGTCGGCAGTATTGAGTCGGCTCGTATGTCGCCGGTCATTGCTGTTGTCAATGCACCGTGTATGTCAATGCAGGTAGAGTTTTGGCCGAAGGGTGTCATGTTCCGGCGGTTCAGAGGAACGATACATGACACTTGTTTGCGTCACACGTCGCCGAATAGTAATTCGTGTAAATAGTTTATAAGTTTATATTATTTTATATGTATGTTAGTTTGTAAGGTATGTATCAATAATAATAATATGTATGTTAGTCTGTAAGATATTTGTTATATGGGCCTTAGTTGCCTGAAATAAATGAATAAATAAAAAAAATAAAATTAATATGTATTTTATAAAAATAATAGGGGTTAAAGTATGAAATTGCCGTTTTATTGCAATAGGTTC
>NW_020654826.1:2440-18855 GCF_003589595.1 Hyposmocoma kahamanoa | reverse complement strand
TTTAACAAATTTATTTTGCACTCTTTCGATCATATCGACATACTTATTGTAGTTGGGGTTCCAAGCAGTGGACGCGTACTCTAGATTAGGTCTTATAAACGCATTGTATAACAGTATAAGAGTGTCAGGATTCCTAAAATCGCTACATTGTCTAAATACAAAACCTAGTAATCTAAAAGCCTTGCTGGTAATTTTTTCATAGTGAGATGTAAAAGTTAACTGACTATCCAAATACACCCCCAGATCTCTCACCTTAGATACTCTTTGTAGTTTCTGATTATTAAGATGGTAATTATAAAAGATTGGGTTAGATTTCTTAGTAAATGAAATTGTACAGCATTTTTCAATATTTAGATATAATTTATTTTTAATACAGTAATCGCTTAAGCTATCCAAATCCTTCTGTAAGTTTAAACAATCCTGGTTCGACTTAATAACATTGAAAATTTTAGTATCATCTGCAAATAGGAGTAATTTAGAATTTGAAAATACATTTTTAACGTCATTTATAAAAATATTGAAAAGGAGAGGTCCTAAGTGAGATCCCTGGGGAACGCCAGAACTAACAGGGATGAAACTAGAAGTAAACCCTTTAATCGCAACTGCTTGGCTCCTGTCGCGGAGATACGATTCAAGCCACCGAAGTAGATTACCTTGTATACCGATGTGTTCTATTTTTTTTATTAATAAATTATGAGAAATTTTATCAAAAGCTTTGGAATAATCAGTATACACTGCGTCCAATTGATAACCATCGTTAATACTACACAGAGCAATGTCAAGAAATTCACAAAGATTCGACTCAGTTGAGCGTTTGTTAATAAATCCATGCTGTTCAGCTATCAGATGAGGTCTAACAACTGGGTACAGATTATCGTAAATAACTTTTTCAAATAATTTGGGTATGATAGATAATTTTGAAATGCCTCGATAATTCCGGATATCATGTTTGTCTCCTTTCTTAAAAATGGGAACAACTAAAGATCGCTTCCATACCTTGGGCATTGTGCTTGATAACAAGGATAGGTTGAAGAGATAGCTGATCGGAACGCACAGGGTATCAGAACAATTACGTAGAAAGATAGGATGTAATCCATCAGGACCGCTACCTTTCGTGATATCTAAACGAGATAGATATTTTTTGACGATAGATGGTGTAATTTCTACATTATTAATTAACACGTCATGTGGTTCATCATCCATAGGTAAAGGCGCAGCATAATCTTGCACAAAAACTGATTGGAAGAATGTGTTAAACAAACATGAAATTGTTTGAGCATCAGAGCCCATTACACGGTCCAAGTACATACTGTCAGGGATTCCGCTATTATTAACTTTAGATTTTATGTATGACCAAAACTGCTTAGAATTCTTTCGAATATTATCCTCCGTCCTAGATATGTAAATTTTATAACAGGAGGATTCCATTAATTTGAATCGTTTACGAATATTGGAATATACTTCGTAATCACTATAATTGCCAAAAGTTTTCCATTTTTTATGCCATTTGAATTTTTTCCTCAATAAACCTATTACAGGTTTAGTATACCAAATAGGAAATTTTGTATTATTTTTAACATTTTTAGATGGAACCAATCTGTCAATGAAGTCATTTAGGATCGTGTAAAAGTTGGCGACTGCTGCATCCATATCCAGTCCTAACAGACACGATTGCCAGTCAACTCTAGACAATTCAGTATTGATACGAATGTAATTAGCTTTGTAAAATTGACGCACAGGACGGAGTTGAGGTTTCAAATATTGAATTGGTTGAGGAGTCATTAGTTCTATATGTAACGCCGGATGATGCCCATCCTCGGGTACAGCCATAGGATCAGTCCTCGTCACAGTACATGACAAACTGGAAATAACTAGATCTAAACATCTATTATTAACATTCACCACACTATTAAATTGACACCAGTCAGTGTAATTCAAAAACAAATGTAATTGGGTAGTTAAATTATTATATGCTGGATTATGCAATATGTATTTGTTGTTATCAGCGACCCATTCGGCTCCCCTAATGTTAAAATCACCAAGAATTACAAAATCCATGTCCGCGTTGTCCGTAGCTAATTCAGATAAATAATCAAAAAATAACATTTGTGTCGATGACTGTTCCCGCGATTGCGGAAAGTAACAGCAAAATAAACCTATTTTATTATTAAAGTGCGATCCGCTAATGTTGGGTTGAGACAAACAAACGTATGTGACCTCTGCATCGGTCATGGTATGCGGCGCGGACGCTGGCAGTGACAGCGAGCGCGCATCCACCGCGAGGCCCGCCGCACGACGCACCGCTACCAGTGTACCGCCTCCTAGGGACAGTCCGCGGCGCTCGTAGTCACGGTCGGTACGATATACGCAATAGGTACTATCGAATAGCTCAGCGTCATGTATTTCTGGTAGAAGCCAAGTCTCAGTAAGGCATATTATATCATAGGTACAATTCAATACATTCCTAAAGAATGTTTTTGTCTTTGTACGTAAACCACGTACATTTTGATAAAATATACTCAACATAGCCATTGCAAGTGTGTTACGAAATAATTGTTGTAAAAACCAAGCCCAACCTGAAATATGTAAACAATATATCTAAATTTCGAACAAGTTACATCTATATCATGCAGTACTTGGGATATAATCGTATCAGAACACTGAACCGCCTTATGTGAAGTATAACTTATTTTTATAACTATAATATTTTGCAATCGGTAACGACACAAATTTGTATAAATAAAAAAGACAGATCTTAAAACCAAAGTATTCGAATTTTTCAAAAGTATCCTATGCTTGCCAAAAAGAACATAACAATCTGCAGTCGTATTAAAATAAGTTCGAATTAAGTAAAAATTAAAATATAATATGTATCTATATGATTTATAAATAAACTTTTGTGGGTGGTTTAAGGAAAATATTAACAACGCACGGAATATTTTGAGTGTATTGTTTACAATGTTAACTGCCGATTGTACGGAATCGCAGAGACATCTGCAGTCACTTGGCTGCTGTAACGCATACATGGATTGGTAAGTATAGTGCTCTAATGTACCAACACCAACAGAAGCATCAATGAAAAATAAGGCAAATGGCAATTGAATTATGTCGAGAGCGCTGTAGTAAAAACTAGAGAACAATAGCACAACCAAAAGCGTAGGCCTGGTAAACTCGCGGGCTGCATAAAGTTGTACAAAAACTAAAATTAATAGATAATTTGTTACGAAACTTTCAATACTCAAAACCAAGCCAACCGTTTCAAATCTACCACTAGAGTTGTAATTGATTAAGTGAATATAATAATGGTTGAGTTTAGGTATGCTCAGTATTTCTAATATTAAAAAATTTAACATATAAAAAGCACTTATGAAATTTTGTTTAATGCCTCCTCCGAGTTGATGTAAACAATTGGTGAGGAATCGTCGCGCCGAACCATGATGGTACAATTTCGCACCCAACAGTACTTATAATTCTTCTCGTTCGCCTTCGTCTTCGCTAGATGAAATAGGTATTTGTTTCTGGCGGACAGATGGTCATTAGCATATATACGATCATTGACTCCGGAAAAGCCTATATCACTAGCCTTTATAATCTTCAGCCTTCGCAGCGACGCCAGAAAGTTATCTTTTTTGTAGCGCGATTGCATTTTCAAAATTACAGGCTTGCACTTATTGCCTTCGGTATCATTTTTTACCGCGACGCGGGTAACGAAATCAATGTCTATATTGGGATCCAAAGGAAAGCCGCTAAGATTTGCAAGATTTTGCATAATTGCGATAAGGTTGTCACTTCCCTTCTGCGGAATACCATTGAACTGTATATTCGAACGACGAACCCACTGCTCGTTCTTGCAGCCCTCATCTAGCAAACTTTTTACAGAATTCTTCAACTCCACAACCTCTGTATTAGTACATTCCGTAGCTGATAATTGGGCCTCAATATTGGTAACACGGTTAGAAATATCGTCAATTCTAGAATTTAAGGACGCTTTGAGCTCACCAATGTCAGATTTAACTACCTTTAGGTCCGCCTGGATACTAGTTATGATATCAAACTGAGATTGAAGAGAGTTAATTTTTCTTGATATCTCTTCCAAGATGGCCAAATGGGGCATAGCGGAGGGTGTTAACTCACGCGTTGGTCCGGGACTGCAACGTTCCAGTGGCAGTCCTGAAGAAAAACTAGGAACAGTAGGCTGGGCAGATGGTGAAGCTGGTCCGGTCAGCGGAGTAGATGGTCTCGCGGAGCAATCCTCATGAGGAGTAATCGGTGTTGGACACGGAACCTCTACGGTATTACCATCTCGACAGGGAGAGCATAACCATGAGCTCCGGCCGGTACCAAGTCTGTTGTAACCGCGCTCTGATATTCCACCACAATTAAAATGGTATTTGCGCTTGCACTTCGAGCACTCGGGACCATGCCCTACAACTTCATCACAACCAACACAATGGGAGGTAAACATGGTAAAATAGTTGGACACCCCTGAACTATAACTGCTTCACAATAACAACAACTACGTGTCTATCCAACGAAAGCTGACGCTTGAATGATTATCTTACAATTTCATTTAGTTGCTTACATCTAGTACATTATTTTCTTAGGGTCTATTGTCTTACTATTTTATTTTATTACAATTTGTCATATGTTACAGTAAATATTATACACAATATCTCTTAACATATTTTACTTATCTATTCTTATTTCTAGTTACAACTCTGTTTACAATCTTTACACAATATTCCATGAAAATTTCACTATTTTTGCCGGCTATAATTTGATGCAAGTTATTTATTGTCATTTTGGACGCCATCTTGGACTCTATATCGTGTCTTTCGTTATTAAAGACTGGGCATTCCAGTAGCAAATGGGGAACTGTTTCCGGCGTGTCCGGGTCGCATAGGCACGCCGGGCTCTCCTTGCACCCGAAGCGATTCAGGTACTCGGAGAACCCACCGTGCCCTGTGAGAATTTGTGTGACTATGCCGGTTGGCCCTATCCTCCTAACTATCTTGTACGCGTCTATCGCGTCAGGTAAAAACAATTTCGTGGTACTCGCTGTCTCACCGCTCTGGTACCTTTCGTTCCACTCATTGAGTGTACTCGCGCGAATAATTTGTTTGACGTACGATATTGGGCACCGGTCGTAGTCCGGTCTGCGCTTGGAGCCCACAGCGGCCTCCTTGGCAAGCTCATTTGCTCTTTCGTTGCCCTCCAATCCGGCGTGGGCTTTCACCCAGAACAGGCTTACATGTTTGTTCTGTTTCATGGCTGCTTTGATGTTGCTACGTGTTTCCACTGCTAACGGATGGAGGGCTTGCGAGTTGGTGACAGTTTGAAGAGCCGCCATTGAGTCGCTGTAGACTCCAAACGCAGTTTCTTTGCTCTTTACGATTTCCCTCGCCGCTTTGCAAATGGCCAGGAGCTCGGCCTGATAGACTGTGCTATATGATGGCAGCGTGAGCTTGTGGGTTTTGGTTTCGGCAACCCTATCCCAGACGGATAGAGCTGCCCCAACCTTGCCCTCAAGTTTGCTGCCATCGGTGAAAATGCGCACATCATGATTGCTGTTTGCAGCTAATTGCTCTTCGTCCATCAGGGTCCCGAACCCCAGGCCAATCTGCTCTGCGGGGTGCGGGGACTCTACCGCGGGTGACATTTTTTCCGTCTCTCTGTCTCCCAGCTCCGGTCGGCATACCCCCCTCTTGGCCTCGTAAAGGGAGGCCGCTTCGCGTACACGAAGATCGAGGGGGAGTATGCCGGCCAGAACCAGTGCCGAATGAAGAGAGACGGTGCGATAGGCTCTACACATTTTCCTGGCAAATCCTCGCTGAACAACATCGAACTGCTTTCGGACGCCCAGTTTATTTGCGGCCGGTGCCCATGCGCTAGCCGCGTACAAGATAATGGGCTCGATAGTAGCGTTATATATTACGCGGACAATTTCTGAGTTTAGACCCCAGCTGACTTTGGCCGCGCGAGCTAGCTGGTTGTAAATACCAACCGCCTTCCTGCAAACTTCGGCAACGTGTGTGTTAAAAGTCAGTCTGTCATCTATAACTACTCCCAGAAGTTTGATCTCCTTTGACATGCCAATATCCACCCCGCCCATGCTCAGGCGTGGGGTGTCGTATTTTAGTCTGCGTGTTATCACCATCGCGTTGGTCTTGTGGGGAGCAAACTTTAGTTTGTTTTTGACACCCCACTCCTGAACATACGCGAGGGTGACATTGGCATGTCTCTGGATTTCCTCCGCAGTGTCGCCGTCGAACACCAGCGTCACATCATCGGCGAATGCTTGGACATAGGTTCCTCTGTTCTCCAGATCTTTAAGGAGTGGGTCCAACAGCACGTTCCATAGTATTGGACCGCCAATAGACCCTTGTACGCATCCCTTATACGTCCCTTTCTGGTGCTCCTCCCCGTTGTACCGTACTCTGACTCGACGCTGGCTCAAGTAACTGTCCATAAGCTTCCTCAAGTTTAATGGACATTCCTCCTCCGCTAGTCTTACCCTTATGGCAGGCCACCACGCACTGTCGAAGGCTCCCTCTATATCCAGTGAGACGACTGTTATTATTCTCTTCTGATCAAGCTTAGTTCTTATGTAGCTTATAAGGGTATAGAGGGAGTCTTCGGTGCTCTTTTGTGGCATGAAGCCATATTGGTGGAGACTCATTTTGGGGATCAAGTGATACTTGAGCCTCGCAACGACCATCTTTTCCAAGATCTTTCCCAGCACAGATAACAATCCTATAGGCCTAAAAGATTTTGGCGTTGTGTATGTCTCTTTCCCCGGCTTCCTCAAGATTACCACCACTGCTTCCTTCCAGGCTACCGGGAAGTGGTGACATGCCAGACATCTGTTCATTAAACAGAGGAAAAGTTCCGGGTCGTGCTCAACTACACGCTGACAGATGTCAGCCGTGAAGCCGTCGGCACCGGGGGCCTTTTTCGGATTGAAAGAGGCCACGGCTGCTTTCAACTCCGTCAACGTGAAGGGCGGGTCTTGCTTTTGGCCCTGCGTGTCCTCGTTTATGATTTTAGATCGCGCTCTGATTTCCCGGTGCTCGTGGTTGTCTTCGTCTTCGGGATCAGCCGGATAGAATGAGTCCGCCAGTAATTTTGCGGATTCCCTTGCGTCTAAAATTTTCCCCCCCCATTCTAAAGGTATGTCTTCCTCCCTCTTTTTGGTTCTACCGATGACGCGGTAGATCCCTTCCCAGAGACCCTCTTTGCTCTGTTTTCCGCAAAACTGCCTCCAACTTTCGACCTGGGCTCTTGACGCTTCCGCTTCATATTCCTCTTTCAGACTCACGTATTCTCTTACTACCTTTTCCCTTCGGATTGGCGCAGCGCATCTTATTCTGCTTTTTCGGGTGGCCACCTCCCTTTTCAGTTTTTCAAGTCTCTCGGACCACCACGGCAGAGTAACTCTTTCTTTGTTTCTTCTCTTTGGAATTGAATGTTCACATGTCGAAGTTATTATGTTGATTAACTTGTTCACAGCCGTTTCCAATTTGTCCGTGGATGTTATTTGCTCTACCTCCGTCTTGGTGAGTTTGTGCTCCTCTTTTAGCTGGCCTAATTTCTCTAGAAATGAGGACCAGTTAGCCTTCCTCGTGTTGTAGAGTCTAGTTGTTCTCGAAATTTGGACGGGTTTCAACTTCTTCAGATGGACGGTGAACATTATTCCGTTGTGGTCCGAGCTTGTTAGGTTTTCGGCGACCACCCAGTTGTCGATGCAGTCCAGCATATTCTCCGAACATGCCGTTACATCGACGTAGCTGCTGTAACGCTTGCCACCTCTGTACACGTCGAAGGTAGGTATCTCTCCTCTATTTAAGACGTGCATGTTCATGTCGTCAAGAGCTCCCGCTACCTCATTTCCTCTAGCGTCCACGATGTTACTTCCCCACCACGTGCTCTTTGCGTTTAGGTCCCCTGCTATGATCCATCTCTTGTGGCCTATGGTCTCCTGTATGGTTTTCAGGTGCTCCAGGTATGGTGTTGCAGGTTCCGGTTCTGGTTCAAAGTAGCATGAGACAAAGATGAGCTCCCAGGCGCCAGTCTGGACTCCTATGACACAGATGTTGTTGGTCGTTAGTTTCGGGTACTGTACCACTTTAATGTCCTGATTGAAGACGGCGATTGAAGCCTTAACAGTCCCACTTCCTGGACTGGCGCACTGGAACACCCTTATGCCCTTACGGCTTCTCATGCCCTTGTCCTTTCCCACATACGGTTCCTGCAAGAGAGCTACTGTGACCCCGCGTTTTTCGGCCTCTATTAGCACTTCATATGTTGCAAGCTTTTTACGCTGCAGATTTGCTTGGATCACGTGGTAGGGAAGTTTGTCGCCTGTGGCCACTTTAGCAATACGCTACAGTTTGTCGTGCCAAGTCGTCCCATCTTTTGCGGATTGGGCATTCGCCACTGAAGGCATTGTGCCCCACATTGCCCATCTTGGCTTTGCAGCAGTTTTTGCAGGTGGGTGCAGTCTTCACGAGCCATTCCGCACATTGCACTCTCAAGTGAGGGCCTCCACAATGACTGCAGGCGTCTACAGCCTCTTTGCAGAGGCGCCTCCCGTGACCGTATGCGAGGCATCGTGTACACTGCACCAGTGGGGACTGGTCCGCCACTTTCACCTGTTGCAGGTCAATGTGCAGAGTACCTGCTTCCAGAGCCCTTCTCCAAGCTCTCGGCGACACTCCTATTATTATGTGTCCGGTAAGGGGGTTGGGGGCCTTCCGTCTATATTTAATTTCTACCCGATCCTCCCCGTCGTCGAGGCCGTGAAATATGCTGCGGTTCTGGTTTTTCAGAGCTTTTAGGACGTCCTCATCCGTGTTTATGAGTAGTACGTCCTTTAGTATCAGAAGTGGGTCTTTATTTTTCACCTCCTCGACGACGAGGTGGCTTCCTTCCTTGCCGAGTCTCTCTTTCATACGGGTCTGGTCCTCCTTAGTCTTAAAGCCCATAATGACCTTTCTATCCTTGGCCTTTCTGACTCTTTGTACCGCGATCCACCCCTCTTTTGCATCTGCGGCTCTCCTCACGCGGTCGAGAACCTCCTCTCCTGTTTCGGTATCGTCGGTTGACGTTATTACGACCGAATGCAGGGTTTCTCTGTTCGTGAGGGGTGGTTGTTTGTGGGTGTTTGCGAGTACACTGGCATATGTCATCTTTTCAGCATGGTCTTTTTGCCTCTCTAATGAGTCCTTTAACTCTTCAATCATCCTTGTGTTCTCCTTTAGGTGTTTGGAGTGTTGCTCTATTTTAGCAAGGATAGAATGGTCACTTGGGCAGTTCGGTTCTGGGTGGGTTACCGCGTTCTGTGGTTTGGCTACCTCCGCCTCTTTGACAAGCGCGTATGTATATTTTGTTTCAGGTGTCAGGTGTCATATACCCTGATTTTGTATTCCCAAAAAACCCCAAAAATTTACAAAATTGAAATTTGTTGTATGAAAAGTACCAATAATTTTTTCTAAAAAGTAGTCAGGGGCACCCCTGGTATGGGTAGGCAGATGGCCCCAGGCAGCACTTATCCAATTTGTATTTGGAACCTAATTAAATTTGAATTAATTTAAGTTGATTTTTCAACCCCTATTTCTCCTTAAGTATATATAAATATTTTAATTTTCCAACGGGGCGGGGAGTTTTAAGTGTGTATCTACCCCTTGGCACAGTCAAAATCAAAATCGGTCAAAAAACAAAAAAGTTCAATTTCGACTTGCGATCTTTTCGTCTTTTTGCGGTTCTATATATAGAATTGAAAAGTTTTCAACCCCCAACTCCTAGAGTTTACCCCGATAAGACCCCAATTTTTTGATACCCTATTCCAAATGTGGTTCTTAACTAGTATACTAAAAACTGTCCAAGTGTATAGCTAGTTTCGCCCCCGATAAGACCTTTATTACATAAATTCCACAGCCTGGACCGCAAAACAAGCGTGGTTTTGTATTAAAACCAAGTTATTCTACGGTTTTTGGTAATTTCGCACTGTGGAATGTGGCCTATATCTTCGAAACTACTAATACAAAAAATATGGGGCTTTTACCTATGTACTCACAGTTAAACCTAGTATTTAATTAATACTTAAAAATATGGGGTCATCGATCCTGCTGCTGAGCACGGGCCTCGGGAACGTATTGATGGTGATGTTTTAGACCGGTAAAAAACTATTTTCGGTATATCTTACCGAAAAACGGTCCAAATTCCCAGGGGAAGATGTCGGGAGACTCGCCTGGGTCCTGTGCACGTCGTAGTATGCGTGGATGTTAGCGCAAAACAGTGGTTCTTAATACACATGCACGCGGTGAAAACAGTTTTTGTCCTGTAGATCCTGGGGGCGCGGCGGGAAAAATTTTTTGTTTATGTAGGGTTGTGTGGGACCCCAATACACAACTTTCTGCAATAGAAAATTTCTGGGGTACCGATCGTTTTCTCTCGCCACACGCCGAAAACTGTTGTAAAAATGGTAAAACACGTGCACTAAGGTTAGAAATCGGTGAAAGTTTTCACTTTTTACAGGTTTTCACCCTGAACACTGCAATCCTCGACTGTTATTTTTTGTACACAATTTCACTGCACATAATTACGTCTTTTAGTACAAATTTCGTCACAATCGGAGCACTTTTACTATTTTCGAGCAATTTTTTTTAGCGTGGAGCTAGTAAATTTAGATGCGTACGCTGCGAGGGGTAGCGCGCAACTGGGTTAGGTTAGGTTAGGTTAGGTTATGGTTTTGTACTTTTTTTTTTTTTTTTTTTTATTCTAGTACCTCCGGCAGCAGTGCCGCAGTTTTTGTTAATCTAATTACACATTCATTCCAGTTCTCACTTATGTGCCTCTCGTACTTTCATGCTTCATACAGTATCTTTCTTTCACTCATCGCTTTCACACTTTAACGGGTGGGACTCCCGCCTATATGCCTATGCCTATCTATATATATATATATATATATCTATATATCTACTTAGTTTCCTACTTTTCCTTTTCCTGTGTTTTGCTTTTTTAATTTAATGGGGAGAAGGGGTTGGGGTACAATGAATTTCTACTCTTTTCTTATTTCTTTTACAATTTGTTCTTACAGCTACTACATATTTTCTTATAACTTATTTAATCTTACAATTTTATTTCTGTCGTTTACAACATTTTTCTTAAGATCTACTTTTACATTTTTGTTTGTTTACTTATATTTTTTACAATATGTTAAACTAAAATATATACACCATATTCTGTTAACATATTTTTATTAACTAGTCTTATTTCTATTTATTACAACTCTTACAATTTTCTTACAATATCTTAAGAAGATGTCTCTATTTTTGCCTATCATTATTTTTCCTATAGTATCTTTTGTTAATACACTCTCTATCTCTTGTTCTATATTTAGTCTCTCAAGAGCAAAAACCGGACACTCCAACAGGACATGGGTTACATTTTCGGCTTTCCCCGGCTCGCAGATGCACGATGGGTTCTCCTTGCGCTTGAAGCGAGTCAAGTACTCGGAGAACCCACCGTGCCCCGTCATTATTTGCGTCATTACTCCCGAGATTTCCATGTTCCTAACCGTTTTGTATGCCGCTATGGCGTCGGGGAAGAACATTTTTGTTGTGCCACCTGTGTCACTATTTCTGTACCTGTTGTTCCATTCGTTAAGCGAGCGTAAACGAATGCCTCGCTTGACGAATGAAACAGGGCATTTGTCATAATTATGACGCTTTTTGGACTTCAGCGCAGCCTCCTTTGCCAGTTGGTCGGCACGCTCGTTACCCTCTAGCCCTGCGTGTGCCTTTATCCAGTATAAATTCACAGATTTGCCTTTCTGGTATAAAGTTATTAAGTTTTTTCTTGTTTGCACGGCTAGAGGGTGTAAGCACTCGATTCCCGTTACGGACTGGAGAGCGGCCCTAGAGTCGCAATAGATCGCGTATGTTCGCTCTGCACGCCCCGCAATCGCCCGACTCGCCTCGCACAAAGCCAGGAGTTCCGCCTGGTAGACAGTACAGAAGGACGGCAAGCTGAGTTTGACGGCCGAGATTTCGTTCTCGCTATTCCACAGGGATAGCGAGGCACCAACCCGGCCGTCAATCTTGCTGCCGTCGGTGAAGATGCGTACGTCATATTCGCTATTTGCGTTAACTTGCTCTTGGTCCGCCAGGGCTTGGAACTCGTGGCTTTGGTGTTCGGCTGGGTGGTTCAAGTCGGTAACTTGGGTTCTCCGCTCAACTTTCCAATCGGCTAGCGCCGGCTGGGGCACCCCCCTCTTGGCTTCGTAAAGAGATGCCGCCTCACGGACTCGGAGGTCTAGGGGGAGTATCCCAGTCAGCAGCAGCGCCGAATTCAGGGATACAGTGCGGTAGGCCTTGCAGATTTTTTGTAGAAATCCACGTTGCGCGGCGGCCAGCTTCCTTCTAACACAGACTTTCGCGACCGCTGGTGCCCAGACACTGGCCGCGTACAAGACAATTGGCTCGATTGTTGCCGTGTAAATTATGCGCACAATTTCAGGGTGTAAACCCCAACTTACTTTTGCCGCTCGGGCCAACTGTTTGTACGCCGCCACTGCCCTTGCGCACACGTTTTTAACATGAGTGTTAAATGTTAACTGGTTGTCGATAGTTACTCCCAGGAGCTTGATTTCATTTGTGACGCCGATGCTGGTCCCGCCCATGCTCAGGTGCGGGGTGTCGTATTTCAATTTCCTAGTAATCACCATTGCGTAGGTTTTGTGTGGTGCAAATTTTAATTTATTTACGACTCCCCACTCCCGAACATGTTCGAGAGCAGCATTAGCGCGTGTTTGTATATCCTGTGCCGTGTCCCCATCAAAGCAAAGAACTATATCATCTGCAAACGCTTGGCAGATTTCTCCTTTTCCTTCAAGCTCTCTCAATAGTGGGTCTAAGAGCAAGTTCCATAGTAATGGACCCCCAATCGAACCCTGGACGCATCCTTTGCTGGTCCTCTTTGAAAACTGCTCTCCAGCATACCGTATGTTCACCTTCCTGTCATTAAGGTAGCTGTCTATGACCTTCCTCAAATTGTTTGGACACTTTTCCTCAGCCAGTCGGACTCTTATAGCTGGCCACCAGGCACTGTCAAATGCTCCCTCTATGTCCAATGATACCATTGTAATTATCTTCTTTTGGTCTAACTTAGATCTTATGTGTTTCATTAGATCATAAAGGGAGTCTTCCGTACTTCTCTGGGGCATGAATCCGTACTGGCGAGTGCTCATCCTCGGAATCAAGTGGTATTTGATTCGTGTCATTAGCATTTTCTCAAATACTTTTCCCATCACTGGTAATAGCCCTATGGGTCGATATGACTTGGGGGTCCTGTAGTTACTCCTACCTGGTTTCCTTAAAATTACCACTGTCGCTTCTTTCCAGATGTTCGGGAAGTGAGAGAGCTCTAGACACTTATTTGCTATCTGCAGGAATAGGTCGGGGTCGTTGTCAATAACCTTGGCACAAATGTCTGCAGTAAACCCGTCCGATCCAGGGGCTTTCTTGGGGTTGAACGTTTTAACAGCCATTTTCAGTTCTGTTGTTGTGAATGGCGGGTCTTTAAGGTCTTCTTTATTGTTGATCTCCGCCGCCATTGCCCTTATTCGGCTGTGTTCTGCGTTGTCTTCTTCTTCGTCATCACTAGGGTAAAAAGTTTCCGCCAGAGTTCGCACCGAACCTTTCGCATCAAGAGTCTGCCCATTTCTTTCCAGTGGAAGGTCCTCCTCTCTCTTCCGTGTTCTGCCGATGACGCGGTAAATACCATCCCAAACACTTTCTCTGTCTTGTTTTTGGCAGAACTCCATCCATCCTTTTGTTTGAGCTCTTTTTGTTTCCGTCTCGTATTCCTCTTTCTTTTCCAAATATTCGCCGACGACTCTCTTTCGGCGGATCGGTGCGGCACGCTTTATTCTGTTTTTCCGGGTGACGACTTCCCTCCTCAGTTGTTCAAGGTGCTCTGACCACCATGGTATGTTGATTTTTTGACTATTTTTCTTCTTTGGTATCGAATGTGTGCATGTTACAGTTATTACATTTGTTAATTTTGTTATGAAATTATCTAATTGTTTTGTGTCCCTAATGTTACATAGCATCTCTCGTGTTATTTGTTGTTCAAGCTTTAATTGGCTTAGCTTCGTATGAAATTCAGTCCAATTGGCTTTTCTTGTGTTGTATTGTCTAGTTGTTCTGGAGATGCTTATGCCTTTTGATTTTTGTAAACTAATACTAAATGCAATACCATTGTGATCCGAGCTTGTCAATCCCTCGTCGACTCTCCAATCGTCCACCCGGTCCAACAGGTCAGTCGTGCAGGCTGTGATGTCGATATAGCTGCTGTATTGGTTTCCCCCTCGTATTGTATCGAAGGTCGGTGTACCTCCTGTGTTCAAAATGTGCAACCCCATGCAGTCGAGGATTCCCAAAACTTCCTCTCCTCTCCTATCGTTCTTTTGGCCTCCCCACCATGTGCTTTTCGCATTTGCGTCCCCTCCCATGACAAGCCATTTGTGGTCCGCCATCTGTCCTATTTTCCTCAGATGTTCGAGGTCCGGTCCTATGGGCTGGTCTTTGTCGAGGTAAAATGATACCAACGTGGTTTTCCAGGCACCGGTTCGGGCAGTCACCACTACGATATTATTCGTGGTGAGTTCAGGGTGTTGTATTATATCGATGCTGTTGTCAAATACTGCTATTGCCGCTTTGACTATTCCCTCTCCGGTGTTCTGAAAGATTCTCACGCCGCGATAATCCTTCATCCTTACAGTTCCACCCACGTACGGTTCTTGGACAAGCGCCAGGGCCACACCTCGCTTCCCTGCCTCGATTATAAGTTCGTCTGTTGCAAGTTTCTTTTTCTGCAGGTTGGCTTGAAGAAGTTGGTATGGGGAGTTTCTCTCATTGTCGCCTTTAGCAGTACGCTACTGAGCTTCTAGCCAGAGTGTCCCATCGTTTGCGTACCGGGCATGTCTGGCTGAAGGCGTTGTGCTCTGTTTGTTCGTACTTCGCCAACGTGCAGTTTTTGCAGGAGGGGGGCATTGCGCGCAATCCGCAGTCCGCTCGTAGGTGGGGTCCCCCGCAATGACTGCAGAGGTCCACTGCATCCCCGCAGAAGCGCTTTCCGTGGCCGTAGCCCAGGCACCTAGTGCACTGGACTAGCGGCGATTGGTCTTCGACCCTGATGCGTTGCAGGTCTATGTGCAACGCTCCTGCCTCTGTAGCCCTTTTCCATAGGGCAGGGGACACACTCATGACAATGTGGTTTGTCAGCGGGTTCCTGGCCTTCCTTTTATATTTTATGGCCATTCTTAAATCTGCGGGTTCTAGGCCGCGGAGAACGCTGCGGTTCTGGTTTCTGATGGCCTTTAAAATCTCCTCATCCGAATTCTTTTGGAGGACGTCTTTGAGAATCAGAAGAGGGTCTTTGTTTTTGACCTCTTCACAGACGAGGCGCTTCCCTGATTTCTCTATTCTCTCCTTGATTTGTGCTCTCTCGTCCTTTGTTCTACAACTCATTATAATTTTACGGTCTTTGGCCTTCCTGACCTTCTCCACCCTAACCCAGCCCTCCTTGGCGTTCACTGCTTCTCTTACTTTATCCAAGACCTGCTCCCCGCTGTCAGTGTCATCCTCGGATGTAACCACTATTGAGTGCAGCGCCACTCTGTCAGCATGTGGGTTCGCTGGCCTGCTGGCGGCGACTTCTGAGTAGGTCGCTCTCACCTCAGTGTTTTTCTCAACCGTGGCCTTGAGTTCGTCTATTTTGCGGTTGTTTTCCATGAGCAGCTTTGAGTGTTCCTCAAGTCGTGCTATAATCTGGCTTTCGTCTTTCCACACTGGGTGGGCTTCGCCGTTCTTTGTGGCATCCTTTTCCCTACTCGCTCCGATCTCCTTTGTCTTGCCCTTTGCGTCTGCTTCTGCCTCCTTAACAATTTGATACAGGCGCTCCACGGCCTGCAGTACCGCCTCTTTTATTTCAGTTTTGAGATTGCGTGCGCTGTTAAGGTGCAATTTGGCCTTTTGCAAATTTGCTCTGGCCTCTGTCGTTTTATCTACGTAGCTTGGTTTTGTCGATGGGCTTGTAGCTTCCGCTGATGTTTTGCGGGTGTAAGTCTTGTGGTCCAGCGACAAGACTATTGCCCGTTTTGTCTTCGACATTTCAGGAGCGTTTTTCGACGGAGAACGTTCGGAGGTGTCTTTCTTACCCGATTCCCATTCGCCTACGCTCTTCCTGACGTTTGGGGCTTGTGTCGGGGATATTTCGGGTGGAGTTCTGGGTACCTGACCCTGGTCATTTTTCCGCATAGGCGTGCGGTGTCCAAACATTTTCGCCGGTGGTACGCGTCTACTTTTAAATTTGTAAAGTTGTAAAAGTTGTAAAACAAAAAAAAAAAAAAA
>NW_020654826.1:0-2340 GCF_003589595.1 Hyposmocoma kahamanoa | reverse complement strand
TGTGTGTGTGTGTGTGTGTGTGTGTGTGTGTGTGCGCGCGCGCGTGTATGTGTGTGTGTGTGTGTGTGTGTTAGCGTGTGTGTGTGTGTACGCGCGTGCGTATTGTCAATTCCCAAAACAAAGAAGAGAAAGAAAATTGTTCGGCTCTATATAGAGTCGCCCGTCTATATGTGCAAGTAGGTGTATTAGTGTTTTGTGTATTGTTTGATTTTTGTAACTATTATTTTTGAACTCTATGTAGAGTCACGTGTCAGTGTGCGTTCAAGAGCGCTTGCGACGCTGAGTTCAACACCCAAAACTGCGTCGCGCTACGACGAATATTTTCCGAGTTATTTAAGTTTGAATATTTCCAATATGGCCGCCCAATATGGCGGTTGAAACTTAGATTGGACGTAACTCGGTCAATATCCACCGCAGGTACTTGTGCGTGGGCTTGTCTAAATCAGGCTCTCTATGGCTTTTCAATGACGTATTCCAAATTTTATATAATTTTTTGCGACTCTACATAGAGTCACAATGTCTCAAAAATGTGGTGAACTCCCTGGGCAGTATACCATCGAAAACCGCGTCTTCGTGCGGTCAAAGATGGCCGAGAAATGAACAATTTACATAAAACAATATGGCGTCCAATATGGCCGACCAAATCTTAAAACGATCGTAGCATAGTCAATTTCAGTCGCTGCGCACAGGGAAAAACGGCTAGGAGATCTGTGGGGTAGCGGCTAACCGATCCTGTGTTCAGGGGAGTGAAAAATGTTTTACTCTATGTAGAGCTACTTAGTCTTTTTGAGCAGCCTCCGTCCTCCTTTTTACCCCAGTGAAAATCTCGCATCCGTAGGCCTTATAATTACCGAGATATTGCGGTTTGAAGTAAATCAAGATGGCGGCCAATATGGCGACCAAAACTTTAAATTGTTCCCCTAAGCTTAATTATTGGCCGAATCTGGCCGTGTTTGGGTTCAAATGGTAGAGCTTGAGGAGCCCTATTTGCATATCCAATTACTAATTTGAATTATTTACCCCCCGAATTATTACCCCCAAAAAACTCTTGGAATTAGCAATTATACGGGAACAAAGGACTTATAAATCTATAATTGAGCGGATTAGCTTCTGGGTGTCCCACTGCAGCTGTTTGGAGACAGCCAGATTCTTAAGCACTTAATTACTGTACTATTTTGGTTATTATTGTACTAAAACTTTAGAGGGTTGTAACCCATAAACTACCCCTGCTAAAATTATTTTGAAAACGTGGGTGTTAGTTACAAGTCACCCCCTGCGCCTCCACGTTTTCAAAAATGTTATAATTCTATAAACAAAAATGTCGATTCCAAAATCTCGATATTTTACGTAAATTTACAAATATGTCGCCTCAATTTACTGTTACTTCAAAAGTTAAGGGTTAAAATACAGCCTGATCTTAATTCCAAAGTCTACACAAATTTACCTATATTAACATTATTAGCTACTCTCGACGGCACATAAGGATTCTTCAAAATATTCAAACTAATTATTTATAATCAGTGATGACCTCAAATTCTTTCTTACATCGACCGCAGATAACAGTACGAATTTGTCGAGTTACCAACTTAAGGTTGGGTCTAATTGCGGTTGGCAAAAATTTTTCCTATTACTATTTAATTTAGAACTCGCAAACTATTCTAGCAAAAAATCTATTTTAAATACGGAAATAATACTTATATACTACACTATAAATACCTAATTTTAAAACTGGGGGTCGCCGATCTCGCCGCTGAGCAGGGGTCCCGGGAAGAAAATAGCGATTGGTTTTTGAAACGCACCGGTGTTGTTTTCACTGTAACTGGGAAGTTACTGCTCCGAATTTTCTTCTGCTGACGCCGTCGGTCTCTGCTAGGGCTAGCACTTCACGTGGTGGTATTCAAAATTGCCCCAGGATACTCTTTGTGGAAGCACACCCACGTGGTGATAACAGTTTCCTGGCGATTAGTCAAGGGGGTTTGTTCGGAAAAATCCACTATTTTCACACCTTGTAGAGGGCCCCCATATGTAAGTTTTTGCACTTGAAAAGTAGGGGGGCACCGATCGTTTTAAAGCAGCGCACGCCGAAAACTGTCGAAAAAATGTCACGACCACGTGCACTTTGTTTGTTTACAAAATTTTTCAGTGCTTTTTACGCACTTCACTGCACTCCTGGTTATCACTGTTTTGAACAATCATGCACGTCACTGAATTACACACTTGTACAAATTTTTAGCCAAATCGAAGCACTTTTACTATTTTTAACCGATTTTTGAGCGTGGAGTAGCTTTAAAAGTAATGCTCGCGCTGCGGGGGTTGGCGCGCAACTGGGTTAGGTTAGGT
>NW_020654825.1:10370-12029 GCF_003589595.1 Hyposmocoma kahamanoa | reverse complement strand
GTTGTTTGTACCAAATTGCTGTTGAGATTTTTTGAATATCTTTCATTCATTTAAGTCGGTTAAAAAAGGAAAAGCATTTTCCCCCCTTCGATTTGAAGTCTAGTTCGGTGCAAAATAATTACTTGCTTAACATCTCACGTTCCCGCTCTTTCTTAGTAAGAGATTTCAACGTGCGCGTGCTCCGCTTGTTTTTTACTTTAGAAATTACTAGAAGCGTTGTGAACTGTTATTTTTCTTTAAATATTACTTTAGTTTGGGTTTCTTAGGCGACTACACCACTAGTATCAACTTACCTAGCCACTACCGGGCACGGGTCTTTATGATACCAAGGTGACGGGAATAACTAGTCGTGCGTTTGGTGGTAAGCGACGTACCTAGTTCATAGCACCAATGCCGCTCTGAGTTTTAAATCGCAAAGATCTGAGTTGTACTGCCAATACGCCCGTCACCCTGAGACTTAAGCTGACAAGTCCCATGTACCTGTATTTTCGCCTCACCCTTTGAATCCGGAACACTGTAATGCTGACATTACTGCTTGGCGTCAAAAGTAGGTAAGGTGGCAGTACTTCCCTGGACTAACTCTTTCACGAGGAACTCTACCGTTACTAAAACGTTCCAGTAGTGCTTTAGTTACTTACTTTGGGATCAGATGGACATATGTAATGTCTAATTTTTATTTATTTTGTATTTACTTCATTTAAGACGAGGTAGATTTTAGGAGGATTGGGGGGGGGAGGCAGTCATTTATTCCATAGGTAAAATTTTTACACTTGAAAACGTTTTTTTTTAAGCTACTGCTCGTTCACTACGCTGACTTCTCTGAAAAGAAAGAGCAAGAAACTCTAGGGATTGCTCTTTTCAAATAAACTGAAATGCAATAGAGTACATCTTAATATATATGTTCCGGAATCTTACTATAAAAAGCAATCCCCCATAAAAGAATCGTTTATATATATATAGATAAACGAAAACGAGATACCATGAGTTTGGACTTAGTTCTAAGGTTAATATTATGAATATCTTCTTTCTTAATGAAAATATGTATATTTTTACGGGCATACAAAATATTTGAGCAAATGTACTGTAACGCCACAGTCATGATACCAATCTCCCTAAACTTTCCCTGAGAGAATTATAAATAAGAATCCATATAAGATCCAAACATATATACTCCATATAATAATTACAGTTTTAGACTTTTAACTTAGTCTGATTTCGGAATTTGATATAACGGAGTAAAGTACATATTATCGTGTAACGAAGTAGCACAATCTTTAGACAATTCTTAGGTGTATCGCATTTTGATGTCCATCTTATCTGATGGAAAGTGGCGATGAGGTCGAAGATGTAGCGAGTATACCTAAATAATGCCTATTCACTCTCGACTTGAAAAGTTCCAAGTTATAGCGTTCGGGGAACAAGATTCCAGAGAGGAATTCCACTCCCTAGCAGCTCGTCAAGCGATACGCTTTGTGCTAATCTTGGGAATGTCCACAACATAGGGGTGGAACTCCGTCCTACGCACACTCCGTGGTATATCCTTTAGAATACCGATAAGCAAGCAACTTTAGGGCGACGTTCAAGGCTTTGAAGCTTCGCTTCTACTAGATCCTCTTGACACGGTTTTTTAATGGAATTTTTTTTTTTTTTTTTTTTTAT
>NW_020654825.1:0-10270 GCF_003589595.1 Hyposmocoma kahamanoa | reverse complement strand
TTTTTTTTTTTTTTTTTTTTTATATACTAAGCTCGACAGATGACTCCGTCCCACCTGATGTTAAATGAAACGGAGTCCAGACGCAAGGACAACTGGTGCAGCGTGAAAACAACGCATCATCAGTCGCCCTCACCCTGCCGGCCTACAAGGTGCTTCTTCACGCCTCGCTTGAAGGACCCCATGTCATAGGAAGGAGGAAATACGTGTGCTGGTAGATTGTTCCATCTTTTGGAAGTGCGACAAAGAAACGAGTCACCAAATTTCTTTGTGCGCGATGGAATGCTAGAGACAGTATAGCGGTGACTCCGGAGAGCAGCACGCGTGCTCCTATGGAGGAAGGGAGAAGGTGGGATAAGGTCAAAGAGTTCTTCAGAGCACTCGCCGTGGTATAAACGGTAGAAAGCGCTGAGTGACGCAATATCTCTACGCAATTGCAGAGGTTCGAGAGTATTAGTGACCTCTGCATTGCCGATAATGCGTATAGCGCGCCGCTGCAATCTGTCCAAGGCATCGAGAAGGTACTTAGCGGAACCGTCCCAGAGGTGCGAACAATACTCCACGCACGATCGCACTTGTGTCTTATACAAGAGACACAACTGATCCGGCGCGAAGAAGCGTCGCACTCTGTTCAGGACACCGAGTTTACGTGAAGCTGTTTTTATCACGGCTTCAATGTAGTCCCTCTGGTTCAGATCGCAGCGAATCTCCGTACCGAGCATGCTAATGCTGCTCTGTAGGCTAAGTGGTGTGCCCTGAAGAGAAGGAAGGGGAAGGAATGGTGTCTTTTTTGCCGTGAACGCGCACACCTGTGTTTTCTTGGCATTGAACTCAACAAGATTATTGGAGCCCCATTGAGATATGAGGTCCAACACCCGATTGAGCTCAATGACAAGATTCACTCGCTTCTCTTCAGTCTCGACCCGCCCAGCCGCAGGGTGACCATTATACCCTCCGTGCACTGTACTATCATCTGCATAGCAATGAATATTTCCAAGTGGAAGCATATCATTGATATGCAGAAGGAACAGCGTGGGGGATAGAACGGACCCCTGAGGGACACCAGCGTTCACTGACATGAATTCCGAAGCGCATCCGTCTGACAGCACTCGGATTCTGCGCTCATGCAGGAAGCCAGCGACCCAGTTGCAGAACTGGGCAGGCAGGCCGTATGACGGGAGTTTGGAGAGAAGAGCTTTGTGCCAGACCCGATCAAAAGCCTTGGCTATGTCAAGGCTAACAGCCATCGACTCGCCACGCTTATCAATAGCCACACCCCAGAGATGTGTAATAAACGCTAAAAGATCACCCGTTGACCGTTTCGGCCGAAACCCGTATTGACGATCGTGAATTAAGGAGTGTTCTTCTAGGTAGTGGATTAGCTGTTTATTTAAAATCCGTTCCATCACTTTACACAAAACTGAAGTTACGGCTATTGGGCGGTAATTATTCGGATCTGATCGATCTCCTTTTTTGGGGACCGGTTGCACATTAGCCTTTCTCCAAGATTCCGGCACACAACCTGAAGAGAGCGAGAGGCGGTAAAGGCGCGTTAACACGGGGGACAACTCCGCTGCACACATTTTCAGAACGATTGGAGGAATGCCATCAGGACCATTAGCTTTCCGGACATCGATTGACTGCAACTCTGCACGGACATCACACTGCCTGATTTTAAGATCGGGCATTGTGTGGCCACAGTGAGGAATTATAGGTGGCTGTGCATTGCAGTCGTCGATTCGGGAGTTAGCCGCAAAGAGTTTAGCCAGGAGATCGACCTTCTCCTGCGGCTTGTGGGCTAAAGTTCCGTCAGGACATCGTAATGGTGGCAGCGAGGGTTGGCAGAAGTTGGATTGCACGGCTTTGGCCAGACGCCAGTAGCTACGGCTGCCCGTAGGATGCGTCAGTAGTTCTTGGCCGACCCGAGCAACGCGCTGGGCATCCGCTCTAATGTAAGCCCTTTTGCAGGACTTGGTGGCATTATTGTAGGCTGCTTTCAGCGAGTGGGTTTCGGGATCTCCAAGTGCTATACCTTTGATCCAAGCGCGATATGCCTCTTGCCTTTTATCAGCAGCACTGGCACACTCGCGGTTGAACCATCGGTTGCGTCTGCCTTTGCCGATGAGATAGGAATTTGGAATGTAGTATTCCATCCCTAAAACTATCTCATCAGCAACTGCAGCCGCACTAGCTGTTGGGTCCTTCCCACTGAAGCAGCGCTGCCCCCAAGGAACGGATGCGAAATAATCCCGCATACCATCCCAATCTGCCGACGAGTGGTGCCAAATCTGGCGTTTCGATACCGCGGAAGGCGGTAGCGGGTCCAGAGGCACTTTACTGGATACCAAGCAGTGATCAGAAGATCCTAAAGGAGCTCGAACCTCCACTCGGTAACCAGCTGGACGATTCGTCAGCAGAAGGTCCAACAAAGAGGGCGCGTGACCGACTATATCTGGGATCCTGGACAATTTTCTGGGGACTTTTGCAATAAATATTTATGATATTTTCTTTCAATACTTTAGCGCTTAAATAACTATAGTTACGATCAAAATCTGACTTTGATAGATTATTAAAAAATTATAAATTTTCATAAAAAATAAACTAGAAAAGCTTTTGATATGACATTTGCCAAGTTTTATAGAAATTGGTTAACGGAAGAACATAAATTATTAGTGGCAGAACGGAAGATACTTCGAAAGATTCTGGGGCCAATCAAAGGAGAATTTGGGAACTGTAGGGCCAGATTCAATAGAGAGATAGAAGAACTAGTGTCAGAGCCGAACATAGTCGGGGAAATAAAAGCTGTTCGACTTCGCTGGCTAGGACATGTGGAGAGAATGGGAGAGGATCGACCTGCCAAAAGAATCGTGCTGTGGGCCGTCCAAGATATCGCTGGAAGGATGATGTTGCCCATGACGTAAAGGAACTCAAGGTGTCCGAATGGCCGAAATTGGCACAAGACCGACAGAAATAGCGTAATTTGGTGTCGGAGACCAAGATCCACTTCGGCTCGCTGAGCCAGCGAAGTACCTAAGTAAGTTAACGGAAACTGTGTGAAATCTAATAAACCGGATTTATTTTCTAATTTGCTGTCCTTAAAGGTGGAATATTTTTTTCAAATTTGAATAGAACTAAGGTAACCTTCTTTTCAGTAAAAAAAGAGTCACCTAAATCGGTTCACAAAATGTCCTAGCAATCACGTAAAATAAACACATATAAAAAAAAAATTGAGAACCTCCTTTTTTGGGTTATAAAATACTTGCGGTACAAAATCTGTTAATATTAACGGCAACTCCGTGAACCGCCACAACCTTCAGAAAATCTTCTGCTGAAAATTGTTTTCTTCTGAAACACTTAACCCGGGGTCGCCCTAGTTGGGTGCAGGTGGAGCCAACTCGCAGTTGTTTATTGCCAATAAAGGGGACCCTTCTACTTTTTAGTGTACTTTGACGCGTTCACATTGTGCAGGTTGTACCATTTGCCCTTAATACGGCTTTACGGCTGCTGACTTGAGGATTTTAGGACAAAACTGTTACGGCTATAGCCAGATTACTTGAAAATCTGTTTGTCTGTTAAGAAAAACAATAAAAAATTATTTGCTGGGAGACGTTGGTTCAAATCCTATCGGATTGAAATGATTTTTTTTTTTTAAAGTGTTCGATTTTTCTTTAATAATTAATCGATTTCAAAAAAGGAGGTTTTAATTCGACTCTATTTTTTTTGTACGTACTTTACGCGACTCCGGCGTTTATGAACCGATTTTGATGATTCTTTTTTGTTGGAAAGAGGGTACTCCAGTATTGTTTCCGTTTAAATTTGAAGAAAATATTCCACCTCTAAGGGTGTCAAACTAGGGGATGAAAAATACTTGGCAAATATATATTTACGAACTTTTATGGTCAGTTTTTTTTTCATACAAAAAAAGTTTTATTTTATATGAAAAAAACTTATAATATTTAGGAAATGAAACTATTTCACCGGATTTAAATCGCGTATGTTTGTTTTTTTCAAACAAACCAACGTTTCGGGCCCTTTACAGGTCCCATGGTCACGATTGACTAACGTTGATTTGTTTGAAAAAACAAATACATGCGATTTAAATCCGGAAAAATAGTTTCATTTCCTGTGTAACTATCGCGAAAACCTAAGAACTCGAAACTTTTAATATTATTTTTCATTGACTTACAAATAAATGGACGACGGGTCTAATACAAAAACCACGAAAAAAATGTCCCAAGTCAACCTATTCGAAATTTAAATTGTAATGTCATCACAGTATCGCGCTGTCAGTAGAACAAATGAAGACTAAAGCGGAGTGTCGCGCTCTGTATACGATTTTAGCGCCTTACAAGTGCGGACACTTTTTAGCGCGGACCCGACGTCCATATAATTGTAAGTCAATGTTATTTTTAATAAAAATTATTTTAAGGGTCAGTTTGAAATAGAAATTCTAAGTTTGTTTTTGGCGCTTTTTATTTGATTTATATATTTTCCGTGCTCGTATGCATCTCATTCTTTGTTTCTATTTTAAAATACACTACACTATCTTTGGTTTTGCTCACTCCACATTGGCACACCAATCAATTTTTTTATTATATTGACGTTTTGACGTTTAAAACCTTTCACAATGCTTCATCCATCTTATGTGTGTCTCAAGTACAACTTTCAAGTTTCAAACTCGCTGAAACACATTCAGTAATTAAGGGGAAATTCAAACGATGATATTATGTAACACAAACTCCAAAGTTAGGGACTTCTTTGAAAACTTTTTACCGAGTTTCAGTTTTGGCTGTCTTTAATAGAATATTTGAACTGTTTTTTGTGACGGCTTTGTCATTGCTGATTTAAATAAATAAAATTTAAATATTTATTTGGAATGAGATAAGACAAGAACCATTTACAAGTAAACAATATATTTTATCTGTCCTTTCGAACATTTTGTAATATTCATTTATGAACATTAAGACTGTGAACATTTAAGAACGAGAAATTGCTTGGTATTTTTTTAACAAGAAAATAATAATAAAAAAAGAAACGAAAAAATAAAATAAAAAAACAAGTAATATCAATTATAATAATTGATATTATTTCTTTTCTATTTATTTTTTTCTTTTCTGTTTTTATTGCTATATCCTTGTTAAAAGAAATTACCATGCAGCTTTACGTTCTTTTATAACTCATAATTATTAGTGGAAGCTTTGCTGGTTTAAGTGGTAATTTCTATACTATAATCTTGTTTACAAATTATATACTGTTTGTTTCCCTAATAAATAAATACATACAGAAATATTATGATGTTTTTACTACATGATATTCGTTTCAATTAGTAGCAGTAGAGCTTCTTGTGAAAGAGTTCATCCTGGGAAGTACTGACATACTTATCTCTACCGTCATTCTGATTTTGAAGGGTAAGGGGTCTCAAAACTTTGCAAAAGGTTTGAGTGGCACTGCAACTGTTATGGACAGGTGTGTCCCTTACCACCAGGCGCACGACTCGTTCGTCCCGTCACTTGCTACCACAAACCAAAATCTGATTTTATTAGTAGCAATAGAGGAGCTGTTTGGGACAGAGTTAGTCCAGGGAAGTACTGCTTGCGCAGAGGTTATGTCGCAAAAGGAGGCTGCGGAGCTTCAGCGCAGCTTCTGCCCGTACAGAAGGCGAAGGCGGTTCGCTGCTCGTCTGATCCCCTAGTGAGGCCAGCGGGCTCTGGATAGGGACTCCGGAGCCTGCATTGCACGGCCTCACTCGTCTGGGGGGCGGGTCGGAGGACAACCGACTCGCCCCTCCGTTGGCGTGGGAGTCCTGGTGCAAGCTAGGGCGGCCGGGCGGCGTCGTGGTGAATGTTCACCGATCCCACGGCGCCGACTCAACCGGCGAGAGGAAAACCCGGGAGGGTTTTAGTGGGGTAGGCCCTCCAGTCTGGAGGGAGAGTCCCCACATAACCCCTGAGTCTCCCTGGGCTCAGGGGTATCCATAAAGATTTCCCCTCCGTCAAAAAAAAAGGGATTCTGCTACCTTATTACTTATTTCTGCTGCCAAGCAGTAATGTGAGCATTGTTGCAATCCGGTTTTGAAGGGTAAGGGGTGAAATTACAAGTACATGTGACTTAAGTCTCAGAACGTCTCTCAGATCTTTGCAACTACAACTGCTATGGACAGCGTGTCGCTTACCACCAGGCGCACGACTTGTTCGTTCTACCACTTAATATCGGGACGAACAAGTCATGCGCTATTGATAAACGACACGCCTGACCATAGCAGTTGCAGTGCCACTGAAAGCTTTAAATTGCAAAGAAGAGACATAAATTGACAAGTCCCATGCGCCTGTAATTTCACCAGTACCCGTAACGAACGCAGTAATGTACACATCTTGGCGGCGGAAATAGGTTAGGTGGCAGCACTTCCCTGGACGAAATCTTTCACAAGGAGCTACAACTACTAAAAAGTAAGTCGAGCTTACTATGAGCGCACGTCTGCCCAAATTAGGACACATTTTGGACATAGGCTGCAACCTTTACGTTATTTAGTGGGCAAGCTGATTTAATGCCGGCAGTGAACTTTACGAAGTTTGAAAGAATCTTGTAAACTTTCTCTGTCAAGATTTATGTTATGATTTTCTCTTTCGCCGGTGCGGATTATTGAAAATTGATTTCAACCAGGAGCCTTCGGCCTAGAAACTTTAAAAAAGTATAGGCAGTATTACTGTTCTCTAAATAAAATATTTTTCAACAACGTACAATGTTCAAAACACGAATTGCACTCAAAAACGTTCCATTTCATGTCAAGCTTTCTCTAAGACATTTCACAAAATATAGCGTACGCGTCCATTTTTCTGGCATATTTCACAAAGTAAAGGTACAGTTGCGAAGTAAAACTCCATGCAAAAGACGTCGTCATTTTAAACGCGACCGTATCATAGTCTGCGATCAGACAGTCGATCAACTTATCTGTCAGACCGTAATTATCTCAACTTTATCTCGAAAACGTCTGTTGCCCCACGGTTTGCACTGTGGACTCCGGATAAGGAGGTACTGGTTTCGATTTCCGGTAAGACCAATTTGGCAAATGAAGTTTTTTAAATTGACAGTGCCTCGGAGTGAATCTGTTGCTCTGATACTCATACTTAAAGTACTGGCACGCTATTTTGTTTTGACGTTTGTCCGCTCATCAAGTTTCGTATTAATTCATAACTACGTTGAAGGAGCTAATTGCTGTACATTGTTGTCAGTAGTGACGTGCAGTAAAATTTATGAAATGTATTATTTTACGACACAACTCGGCATTTGTTTTTAAAAATTTCGAATTTCATTTTTTTAAATGAAATCTAATACGATCGTTACTTATGGGATCGCTGTCCAGCACAACTTCTACTTCCGGCAAACTCGCGTCAAAGCTCAATGTAAAACAAAGAAGTTTCGAATTGACGATATATTAAGTAAAAAATTTTATATTACTTATTAAAACTTTTTAATCAGCTATCCCTTGCAATAAATACTAGTTATATAATTTAGACTAGTTTAGATTTGACCTCACTATTGTAATCTGTCAAAACGGCCATCATAGCGTGCCGATAATTTAGTACAGGGAATTCCCTAGATTGAGTCAGTCAATTCAGTTGTCTAGTACATTATTATTATTAACAGACTCGATCTATAGCTCAGCAGGTTATGAGAGTGGGCTTGATCAACACAGGTTCGAGTCCACTCAGATGCAAGGGATTTTTGTTTGTGTTTTTTGATCATTATGATAAAAAAATATATAAACGTCAAGGTCACGTAATTATTTCAGTCGAATGACGTCCACTGCTTAAGGCGAGAAGAGAAGCGGGAAAAACAGTTTTGTTAGATTCATATTTATTAAAATTATTTGTAAAGATTGAACACTTAGAAAAAATTCCTTCAATCCGGCCGGATTCAAACCGACGTCTTCTAGCAAACCGTGCTAGACGCCGTGCCAACTAAGCCACGGAACGAACCAGCGGACCTCACGAATTTTTCTATAATTTGGATTTCAACGACTTTTTAGCCGTAGCGCAATACTTTCAAAGATTTCTAAGAGATGTCTTAAAAATCTTTGAAAGTATTGTCACCCAGTTAGATACCCTTACAGCTACCAAGTCCTGGCTAGAGGTGTCACTATTAAATTTTAATTACATAGGAAATGAAACTATTTTTCCGGATTTAAATTGCGTATATTTGTTTTTTCAAACAAAACCGACGTTTCGGGCCCTTTAGGCACGGTTGACTGAGGTGATACAGTCTTCAACCAGTTATGTCTAATATTAATGGAAACCACCCAATTTTTTCACTATAGTTACAATAGTTATTAATTAAATACCTTATTTTTAATTTTACAAAGAAAACATTCCAATTTATGCTACATTAAGTTTTACAAATTATTTTATTGAATGAATTTTTATTAAGTTCTATTTATTATTAATTAATAATAGAAACTAGAATAAACTAAAACATATTAATTAGTACTGCAGTCTTATGTCTGTTTGGGATTTTTCATTAGAGGAAATACTGGATCCCAAACTGGTGGTACGGAGAAACCATCTTCCCTGTTGAAATTAGGATGTTTTTTTTTTTAATTTCAATGGCCTGTCGCAGCATCCTGGGTAGATAACGGACTTCTTTTCCAAGGACCTGGTGTTTGTCAAACTTCATTGAATGTGTAGGTTTATCCATGACATGCTCGCAGACTGCAGACTTGTTTACGCGACGGTGTTTTTAATTACATTTTTATTGAATTGATATTCAATTATATTTTGTGGCATTACTCCACTAGTTTGTTATAATTGTTAGTACAAAGATCGAACAATTAGAAAAAATTCCTTCGATCGAAGCCCTATAGTTATTAAATTCACGTTTATCCCATTACTTGAAAATTTCCCAGCGTTTTAACAACGTGTCGCAAAGGCGTCCCGTCAGTCGCCATCGGGCGCTTGGCGGCTTCGAATCTGTGTCAAATAATCTCCGCTTGTTCTTATTTCAGTAATATTATTTTAAGCGCGCATATTAAGCATCTTAATATTTACGTCATGATTTATTTAAAAAATGAGGAAGAACGGGCTTAAAAGACAATTCTATTGAAAATCAATTTACGTGAATGACGTAGGTGGGTTAAGATTTTAAACCCAAATTTGTTATTTTGATAAAATAAATATTTTTTTTTGTAAATTTATTAATAATAAATTAAACGTATATGAACAAAAACGTTTATAAATAGTTGTTTTTTACGCCCTTTTCTCTCTCGAATGCTAATTATAGGTATTACGTCTATAAAAACGAATATCAAAATAAATTGAAACAACGTTAAAAGCCTTTCTTCATGAAAATAATCGACTGAAGAAATAAAAAACAATAAACTATTGTTAGACAAAAGTATCTACACTGTGTCCAAGCCCCTTTGGAAAAGGCGGACTACATAAAACGCCCTCAACGTTATTTATCAAAGGCTTTTCTTACCATTACGGCTACGGTTACAATGACAAACGAGCTCATTGTACACTATCTAACCATTAGTAATAAGCTGGAAGTTTTAAAACCTACTTTAAAAAAAGTAAAGGTGCTTATGGCGTTATAGTTTTATTTAACAGGTCAAGCGTTTTCTTTCCAGCGCGATTAGTTATTAATGCTTAATTACGTCAAAAGGATTATAAATAATGAATAAGAGCATGGCGTAGCTCTTGTCCGCCATTTTGGACATATTTTTTAAATGATGTGTAGCAGAAGAGTTGCGAAAGAGCCGTCTAGGGATGTACGATCTTACCTATTTTGCCGCCAAGTAGTAATCTGAGCATTTCTGCGTTGCGGTTTCGAAGACTAGGGGTGCTGGAGAAATTACAGGCACATGGGACTTGTCAACTTATATCTCAGGATGACGGGCGTAGTGACAGTACTCCTCCGGTCTTTGCGGTTGGAATCTCTGAGTGGCACTGCAACTGTTGAGAAGGCGTGTAGCTCACCACTAGGCCTACGACGTGTTCGTTCCGTCAGTTCATATTATTAAAAAAAGTGATAATTTTGATGGTTCGACCTTCCGACCGACCTTCCCGTTGTTTAGCTGATTCACTATGTAACGAATTTTCAACATGTCTAAAAAATATTTTAAAAAACAAAAACCCTACTGCAAAAGCTGGAAAGATAAAAAAAATATATATTCCCCCTCACTGAGACACTCCCACAATCAAGACGAATCTAACTACACCTCATGTGTCAAAATCCATCAAGCCGTTTAGGCTGTATAGTGTGAAAAAGAAATGGACAT
>NW_020654824.1:0-22698 GCF_003589595.1 Hyposmocoma kahamanoa | reverse complement strand
TATCTCGAGATTGGTCGTCACTGTCTAATCTCATGTGCGTTGCGAGCTGCAAGCAACCCGCCCCCTCACCCCTGTCCCTACCTAAGGCGCGGCCAGCTAGTTCCGCGCGCACTATAGCTCAAAAGTGACGTTTTCAAATATAAATTTATTTTACCTATGGAATAAATGATTTTTTGACTTTGATGCAGTTTTCATCATCTACACCCGGCTAATCTGGAAGCCTTACCTGAGAGATTAAGCAGCGCCCCCCAGTATTTGCTCTGCGTGTGGAAAGCCTCGAGCTGCTGCAGCGTGTTGGCATCCAGGTCTTTGCGCAGCGTGCGGCGCCCGCCGGACTTGTCCGAGATGAGAGCTTCCAGCTGGGTTCGGATCATGTACAGCTGCGTAGATGACGGACCTGGAAAATGTTTGACATTTGCTTTTAAACCAGTATACGAGAGGGTTTATTGAAATCTTCAAAAATTTATCCCCTACATTGCACCAGGTTGGTAGACTCCATAGTCTACCATGGTTCATACCAAATCATCATCTTAGATCACTAGAGTACTAAAAAAACCGACACTCAAAAGTGCGTGGAATTACATCTATTTGCCAAGTTTTATTGCAATCGGTCACCGGTGAGTGCGCGAAACCGGATTCATCCCCTAATTTGCCACCCTTAGAGGTGGTAGATTTTCTTCAAATTTAAATGGAACCAATTCTGAGGTACCCCCTTCCCAGTCGTGGTCCCATTTAAATTTGAAGAAAATATTCCACCCCCAAGGGTGGCAAACTAGGGGATGAATGACTTTTTAGGTCGGTTTTTTTTGTACTGTGTACAGAGATTATTATTAAATAAAATAAAATTATTTTTTTTATAATTATTAATTCAAAGACACTTATAGTCCATTTGTTTAGGTACTTAACTAAATGTAAACAATCTTGATACATCTTTTTATTGAAACATATACTTTACAAATCAATAGGTATAAAAATAGGCATGCAATTTCATATGAAGCTAAGTATTTGTATTTTGTATTTGACGGTAAGGAAAAATCATTTTATAAATGTGTATTTCATTAAATAGACATTTCAAGATTGTTTACATTTAATTAAGTACCTAAACGGATGGACTATAGAAAAAAATTCTTCGATTCGGCTGGATTCGAACCGACGTCTTCTAGCAAACCGTGTCAGACGCTATGCCAACTAAACCACGGAACGAACCAGCGGATCTCATCGGAATTTTTCCATGTCCTTGTTGTTGTTATATTAGGTTTTCAACGAATTCTTAACGGTAGCGCCATCTATGAGAAATCTACGAAAGTATTTCGTCACCCGTTAGGTAACTTTACAGCTACCAGCCCTGGTGTCGCTATTAACTTAAATTAAATTTGTGTACCTCACATGCATTTTCGAGTGTCAGTTCGCAGAAAATGTTTGCACCGTAGCCATTATAGCCAGTTCGAGGTTGTTGTTAATATTTTAGAAATAGCCCTGTACATGTATTTGATAATCAAAGTGAGCGAACCCACCGACGTTCCTGCGGGGCACCTTGATGGTGAAACTGGCCTCGCCGTCTTTCTTGCCTCTGAGCACGGGGTCCTGCTGCGGCTCGCAGCCTCGTGCCCAGTCGCCGCACGTCTCACGCACGGACACGATGATACTGGAAGAGGGACAATAATAACGCACACACTCAACATATCCCCGCACTAGGGAAACCCTGTGTCGCGGGTGCCATGGACACACACAGACAACCACAAATTACACCCAAACTCACGAGAGAAATAAATATAGGCCTTTCAAATATTTCTCATATTACAAGGAATTCCCTCATTTGAGGTCAGGTAATAGTAGTGGATGTCAGGAAGATTAGACATGAAAATAACCGTACCTTCTGATCAGGTCCTTCTTATTCTTTATAGCCTTCCTTAACGGCTCCCTCAGCGCCAGCTGCACGAAGTCTTGCAGTTCGGCATAGATGGATCTCCTTGCGGCATCAGCGAAGACCGTTTCCATCCTCGCCATCAGGACTTGCAAGCCCTTGATCATCGCTATCACTTCTATCAGGGCGAATTTCTCTTCAGATGTGTAATTGTAACGGGTTGCCTGGAATTTTGGTATAATTGTAATTTCTAGAACATACACCAGAAAACCTATTGTCTGTATATTTCAGTCAGGAGAAGTCGTCTGCTCGCATCTGAGGTTTGGTCAGGACTGCCCTCGTCGTCCATTGTGAAAAGAAAGAAAGGTCTGTCGTTGTCTTTTGTCCAAAAGAAAGTCGGTCTAATTCCAAAGTCCTGAAAAAAAGTCTAGTAAGTCTGTCTTTGTAGCCTGTCAGTCTGGTCATCCATGGAGACTGGACGCGACAATTATGATGATGTTACGATGTTTTTTTTATAATACTAAGTGACGGGACGAACAAGTCGTGGGCCTGGTGACAAGCGACACGCTTGTCCATAATTGCAGTGCCACTCAGAGCTTTTAAACGCAAATACTTGAATGGCACGGCCAATGCGTCCGTAACCCGGAGACATAAGTTGACAAGTCCCATGTGCCTGTAATTTCACCAGCACCCTTACTATTCCAAGCTACTGTTTGGCGGCAGAAATAGGTAAGGTGGCAGTACTTCCCTGGACGAATTCTTTCACTGGGAGCTCTGCTGCCGCTAAACTGCTAGCTCGTTTTTGTACACCAACGTTTTGTTGTTATCATAATATATATCATTTTCACCTCACTAGCTCGGAAAGGCTTTCTCATTAGAAATCTGCGCGCAAAAGCGTTTTTGCGACACTAGCATGGAAAAGGTTGTTAAGATTCGAACTTGACGATGGACTGTGGTGCACAACTTTTTTTATCGATGAAAAATAACATAATGACACGTTCAACTACGGATTTGTCGTATATTATTTAGGTAATATAAATCCGTTGGTATATTTTATTCTTATTATTGTTGACATTAAATTGACAACGATAACTCATTTCGTTTATTAAAACTGATTTGTTACAGTTCACCTACAGTACAGTTTTCTTTTATTTTCCATTTCCCTCGCTATAGTGAGGTGAAATGTTGTGTGTTTAGCTCGGCAGCAAAGTTGTTTTGCGTCTCGTAGCTTGAAACCCTAGCTACGCTCAGGATTCTGTTTTTGGGGATCCTTCGCTTGCTTCAATACGAGCACTCGAGTCAAACAACAACTTTTGCAGCCTTGCATAACAAATAACCTTACGATGCCTTACATTCTCAAACTCGTATCTTATAAAGAGTGATTATTCAGGAGATGGGAAAAATTACTATTTATTTAAAATTTCTTAGAGTGTTAATTTGGATGCGTTACTTTAAGAATAGGCAAAAGCCAGTGTGTGAATATGAAGGAAATGGATGTGAAATCAGTCTGCAAATTTGTATACCGACTGTGAACTGGCAATCGGCACTATCTCAACTTTGACAACATAACAGAATGAAGAGAAAAATTGTTTGCGTCATTTATATAGCATCCGGTTTATTAAACAAAAATACGTAGTTTATAGATATTTTTATTACACATGTCGACCCCTCCTACGTAAAGTATCGTATGTCGAAATTGCCAAGTTTACAGGGGAGCGTTTTAAAGTTCTGAATTCACTGAAATAGTGATCACCATAGATCATCTAACCGATATCTAGGATTTTATAATACTCTATGTGAGTAATGAGCTTTGCCGAATAAAACTGAGCAATGCTAAAGTCACGTGTTATGTTCGTTTCAGTGAATTCAGAACTTTAAAACGCTTCCCTGTAAACTTGGCAATTTCGACATACGATACTTTACGACGGAGGGGTCGATGTATGTACACTACATATTTTTATTTAATAAGCCAGGTGCTATATAAATGATTGTTCCTCCGTCCTGTAAAGTTGTCAAAATTGAGATAGTACCGGTTACCAGTTCACAGTCGAAAGGTTATTGGTGTCTCACCCTCTCATATTCCTCGGCGTCGGGCGGGCATCTCGGGTTAACGGTGTGGTCAGTCGGGTGCAATAGTTTCCAACTGCAAAGCTCAGTGACGACGGAACACCACGCCGCCAGCAGCTGCAGCCCGCGCAGGCATAGCTCGGTTACGGCCTTGTTCTCTGAATCGGAGCCAGCTTCTTTGAAGGTCGTTGTCACCTATTATGGGAAATGGGAAAAATTTGCACTAATTCGATTGAAAATGGACATGTCGGACATGGATATTTATTTTTCACAATTTTTCAATATGGCTACCATACAAACTTTTTTTGGCGATAGATTCAAATTTCTTCCAATTCGACTGAAAATGACATGGCATCATAATTGCGGGTAAAAATTATGTTACCGCTGTTTTTCGATATAGCCGTAATTTATTTATGTAACTTGCTTTGCTCGGACTGAAAATTAGCACGAAAAGACTTCTAAGATTGTTTAATAATAATTAGTGGTCGGAATATATTTTTGTAATTTTTAAATATGGCCGCCATTAAAGAGCTATTTAAATATTTTTATTTTTTAATCCTAAGCGCCGAGGCCGCAGGCCGAGGTCTGCGTCCGCACGCTTTCGTATGGAGGTAATTATATACGGAGGCGTAATAGATTACAAGTACAAGATCTCACAATTGTAAAAATGTAAGGCATACTTCCCGATGTAGTGGAAATGAGATACTTATTATAGCGTTGTTGTATCTCAACAATATCTGTTAGATTCCCTTTTCTTGAAAGCTATGCCAAAGAAAAGTATTTAGGGGGAAAAAATGCCAAACTACTGCCGAATTTCCTATACAATGAATACCAAAACAACGATAATCCAGAATACTCAGACCAAAACCAACTTAGAAATGTCCGTTTCTTAAATTGGCCCAAATCGGGAATCGACCACCTCACCAAGCGCTCATAGTACTAACTGCTGTACCACCGAAGAGCATGAGCTCACCCCGTAAACTGAACCCGACCACGCGCCGGAGACCGAGCCCGACCCCACCGTAGGTGGGGTATAGGGCTCGTTTTTTATATTAACACAAAAATCATAAAGAATAAAAATTATATATATATATTATATTTTAAATAGATGATTCAGGTTTTTTTTTAAATGTGTTAGCACGCCCTGGACAGCACCTACATCCCCCAATTGGTTCCGAGGCCCCTACTCAGGATTCTTCAGCGCCCACTATGGGTGGGGACCACTTTGGGAAACCATGGTTTACAAAGAAACACTGACTCTACTGTACTGACCTCATTGCTGTAGCGAGCTAGCTCAGATATGTAGTTCTGGTGTTCCTCTCTGATTTGCGGAAGGTGGATCATGAGGTCAGCTTGGGGAGAGGGCGGGGTCACGCTGGAAGACAGCGGCCATCTGCGGACAATGAATAGAACTTAATTTTCTATCCAAATTGCCTTAAGGGTGCGTTCCTATTAAGTCCTGACGACAGATACTTATGCAGTTTAAAGTGTTGTGGCTTGTATATTTAAATGAAGTTGTTCACACTTAGAACAACAAGATTAACAGTCGTTCACGGGTTTTTTGACGTTACGACGACAGATTGTCATGACATTGGGAAGAGCTAGAGCGACTAGTCGTCTGACGTTAAATAGAACGTCACGATAAAATACGAGGAATAAAAATAAACTGGCTGTTCTTGACCTCTTAACTAAGTCACAAATTCATTTGACGTACTTTGTATACTTTCGTTATAAGATTCCGATTGATATTCAAAATTTGTCATATCAGCGATTTAAAACTATAGTGGAACAAATACTTAACACTAATAGTACATTGTGTACACTAACAGGACGGTAAAGGTAACCCTATCACAAACTCGAATTTTTTACCGAAATAACATTTCTTCGAAATTTCATTACATCGAGAAGCGTTATTCTTTCAGGATATGTTGGATGTTTATCGCAAAGACACGATTAGGTTCGGTTAAGTTAGGTTTAAAAGAAAAAACATTTTCCTCTCAAAATTACTTTCGAGGTTATGAGAATTCGAACTAACGTTATTTTTTGGAAAATGTCATTTCAGACTACTGTAAATAACCGACGGTAAATAAGAAATTATCAACGAGGGTCTATTATAATCTTCAATAACACGAGACTTCCATTATTTTTTTGCCGACCATGATACATACAGTGTTTTTCGTCACATTGGCGAGGATATAAATACAATGTTTATTTCTTGTATGAATAAATATGGTTCACAACACAACAAATATATCTTAGGTATTATATTATAAAATATGTATTTATCTAAGTATTTATATAATTTATAACAATTTAATATTTTTATATAATTTTTAATTTTTTTTTCCTTGTTTTGTTGTGCACATATGCCCGTTCTTTTAGTTATAGTATAGTGTCCTGTATTTAGGTCTGCAGGAAGAAATTTCTATTAGAAATAAGCAGAAACTTTTGTTTTTAGTTTCGCTTGTATTCTTTGTGACTTGTTGTATTTTTCCTGTTCAATAAACTATTAAATAAATAAATAAATAAATATGGATTTTGCAAATGGCGTGTTTTTTGTTTTTTTTTTATCAACAGATGGCCAGCTAGCTATTATTCCATACATAATACAATTTGAACTAAAATTTGTAGAAAACAAAGACGCATACAGCCATAATGGATCGTAATTGTAAAAAAATTTGCAAAATTTTTATACAGATAACAATTAAATGTAATATTGTGGTTGAATTGCAATAAAATTTTTGTTTAAATAACATTTTAAGCGAATGTTTTAATTTTGAACTTAAGTAACCTTGCTTGAACTTGAACCTGACGTAGTAAGGAAGTATGTCGTGCTACAAATAAAAATTCTTTACCGATGCCTGTAATAGGAAAAAAAGGCCCGAGAGTTTTATTTGGGACATTACAGTCAAAAGCTGTCATACTATTTGCGAACAATTGTGAGGATAATTATATCATTAACCAAGGAAGCCTCGAAACACACAAATATGAGCCTAGAATACTCACTTGCTAGGATCATAATGCTTTGAACGTTTGATGTAGTTGAAGGGTGCGATTTGCATATCTCCGAAAAGGGGTACCACCTCCAAGTTCTGAAATAAATTTTCATCACAAATAAATACACTAGAAGTGATTAGTTAGCATCGCATGCGTGCCAACACTAGGCTTAATGAGGGTAACTTGGGCTCAGTCAGCCATTTTCGCTTTGTACGGTATGGTTGTGTAAATTATTACGCGCAAAAGATCTAAAACCGTAAAAAAATCGTAACGGATTGTTACGCACTAAAGCGAATGCGAATGCCATTTCATGTTTGACAGCTGTCAGTTGACAAACCTTGAAAATCCTGTCAATGCGGTCGAGGCGCAGCTTTTTCTTCTGATCGAGGCGGTTGATATTGCACACTTCAGAGTCCATAAGGAATAGCCCAAATCCCATAACCTATGAAAAAAGAACCATGTTATTACCTAGTACAACTCAAACCAACCGCATAACTGCCTCCGTGGCCAAACGGTTACCATGACTACCACGCAGAGGTCCCAGGTTTGATTTCCGGGCCGGGAGAAATATTTGTATGGCCTACATTTATTTCTCTCGTGAGTATGGGTGTAATTTGTGGTTGGCTATGTGTGTGTGTCCATGGCACCCGCGTCACAGGGTTTTCCCTAGTGCGGGGCTATGTTGAGTGTGTGCGTTACTATTATTATTGTGCACAAAAAGCGGACGTGTCGTGTCGTGACGCGTCAGAACGGCACCGGTTTCATACATTTAATATGGTTAGGCCCAAGCCAACTGGCCGTCATTAAGAAAGAAAGAAAGAAAAACGTCTATTATTATTTATATACGCACTTAAATCTAATACTTAACACTAAAACAACAAATGGCTGCATGATTTTAAATTAGTAAGTGTGCATAGTGGCGCAAAAGAAGAAAATGATACGACTTAGCAATATGACAGGCGCTGATTTTCAGTCGTTCCTGTTTCAGGATCGGCTGAGACCTAAGGAAATGGTACATGCTCTGTGTATCCTCTGCTTTATGCCACACTACACATTTACAATACACGTGTGATACACGTATACATACAAAGCTACAAGTACATAAATATAAATACGTTAGAAGACAAGACTTAGGAACATCCGGCATCAGAGCATACGCTGGTATGGCATTAGTATGGCACTGATATGGCATTAAGGAAACTATTCTAATAGAATAATATGGTTAGATTTATATTACAAAAATTGAAAGTTACACCAACTTCCTATTTCTAACAAATAGATGGCGTTAATTATAATACTGACCCAATATTAATTCGTTACATTATTGTAGGGGTTATACTACTAGGTAATAAAAGGGCAACACCTAAGGTTGAAACGATGACGCACCTGTGTCGCGGTTGCCAAAGACACGCCCATAGAAGACCTCAAATAACACGTAAACCCACGAGAGAAATAAATGTAGGCCATACAAATATTTTTCCCGGCCCGGGAATCGAACCTCTGCATGTCAGACCAGCTTGGTAACCGTTCGGTCACGGAAACAGTCATTGCATTAATAGTCGATGTTCTTTTCTTTCTTACCTTAACAAGCATGTGCTTCTCCGACGGCGTAAGGTACATTTTGTTCTCATACATATGCACGGATATGTTCACTACATCACATAACAGATCTTCGTAACCTGAAATTTAAATTAAATTTAACTTTACTGGCTTTTAAAATATATATAACATGTAGTAGAACTCTTTATGAAAAAATTCGTCCAAGGAAGTAATGCCAGCTACCTATTTCTGCAGCTAGCCAAGCAGTAATGCGATGCTGAAGCTGTAGGCACATGTATGGCAACTTTACCAGCATTGACCTAAACAAAGGGGACCAATGAGGACCAAAAACAAACGGGAACAATGTGCACCTAAGCGATATGTAGAATTCATTTTTTTAGAATACCTAATGACGGGACGATCAAGTCGTGCGTCTGATGATAAACTAGCCTGTCCATGTGAAACTCAGAGCTTTAAATCATGAAGATCTGGGGGGGCACTGCCACTGCGTCACCCTGAGACATATAGGGCTAGCACGACAGGGCGCGACTTGCGCGAGAGCGACATAAAGCGCGAGATGTCTATGCGAGAACAGCAGTATATCGCGCTTTATGTCACTCTCGCGCAAGTCGTGCCCTAATAAGTCGAAAAGTCCCATGTGCCTGTAATTTCACGAGCACCCGTACCTTTCAAAACCAGAACGCAGTAATGTGGCAAAACTTCCCTGGACGAACTCTTTCTAAAGGAGCTCTAATGCTACTAAGTTTGTCCAAGAAAGTACTGGCAGCTACCTATTTCTGCAGCCAATCAGTAATGCATTGATGAAACTGCAGGCACTTGTGTTACGGCAACTTTACCAGCATGGACCTAAACAAGGGGAACCAATGAGGACCAATAATCTCAGTACAGAGTACTAAAAAAACCGACCTCGAAATTACGTGGAAATACGTCTACTTGCTAAGTTGTATTGAAATATCCCCTAGTTCGCCACTATACAGGACTTGACACTAGAGATATTAAAAAATAGGTTCTCACTACGACACTACTCAAAGTATATTGAGAGAAAAACGCCTTGAATTGGAGAAACAGCAAAATCAACCATTAAAGTAATTGCTCCTAAATTAAAGTTAGGCGCTATTTATAAAAATGAATTTTCATGCGTGAACAGACTCCGTTCGAGGTGGATGATTTTCTTCAAAATGAAATGGGACCACTATGGAACTAACCCCTTTCGAACAAAAAAAGAATCATGAAAATCGGTTCACAAATACCGGAGTTATCGCGTAACATTCATACAAAAAAAAAAGAACATACAGTCGAATTGAGAACCTCCTCCTTCTTTGAAGTCGGTTAAAAAGAAAGTGGAGCAATGTGGACCTAAGCGATACGACGAATTAATTTTTTTATAATACCAAATGACGGGACGAACAAGTGCACTTAGAGGTAAGCGACACGCCTATCTATAAGTTGACAAGTCCTGGCACATGGGACTAACCAGCACCCTTACTCTTCCAAAGTAATGCTGGCATTACTGCTTGGCGGCAGAAATAGGCAAAGTGGCAGTCCTACCCTAGACGTACTCTTTCACAAGGAGCTTATAATTATTAATACAAAGATCGAACACTCGGAAAAAATTCCTTCGATCCGGCCGGATTCGAACCGACATCTTCTAGCAAACCGTGCCAGACGCTATGCCAATTAAACCACGATATGATCTCATCGGAATTTTTCCATGTCCTTGTTGTCGGATCTTTATATTTGGTTTTCAACGAATTCTTAACGGTAGCGCCATCTATGAGAAATCTACGTATAGTGTCTGGCTGTGACGATGTGACCTCCTTACATCCAGTTCCTGGCCACTGGTTTTTAAATTTTGAATTCTTCTTTAATTCCTTTGTCCCGTCATTGTGATTTTATTTCATTCCATTGTCACTCGTTAATTTTTTTAACCGTTTACCAGTTACCAAAAATCTCTTGTGCGATATACATTTTTAAGGTCACAAATATTAATAAAACGGGAATAATATTTATAAAACTGGATTTATTATCGCTATTCCTTTAGCCTTTTGAATTTTAAACATGAAACTTACTAAGCAACATGTGTGGAGGCTGCGGAAGCTACATTACAATCTACAGAACATTCCAAGTGGTACCAGCAGCGGTACACGCTTTTCACAACTAAGCCACAAATCGATGTGCTTGGGTTGTATCTTTGTATTTGGTTTTTCAACGACTTTTTAGTCGTAGCGCCATCTATGCGAAATCTATGATATTTCGTCACCCAGTTAGATACCTTTACAGGTCCCGGCTAGAGACGTCGCTATTATGTAATGGACCTTACCGGTGATCTTCTCCAATGCGTCTTTGACAGTATCACGAATCTTGTTCTGCGTGGCAAGGAACATGGAGAGATTCTGCGACTCCTGCAGGCTCTGACTGTCAGACATTACTTTCAAAAATTGCGCAGCTCTGTGGACAAATGCACGGTGTTCAATGTTTAGTAGACAAAGTAGGGAAGCACTCACAAAGATTAAAGTCAGTCTATCCCCAAAAAGGCCTAAGGGTTGAGGTCAGACGAGCGTAATCTAGTGAGTTATATATACATATACATTATATTGACTATCAAAATGTACAATATACAATGTCCGAATTTTAAAATGATTAATCCCTAAATTCATTGTCTAATTTTGATATTTGTATATTTGTTTTGACGTTATTCATATTATTATTTTGACATCTACTTCCATTTTGCAATTCTTTTTCTTCCTGTCCTTATCCCACTCTAGGTGAGGTCGGCACAACATGTATTTTTCTTCCACTCTCCCCTATCAGCCGTCATTTCCATACTCACACTTTTCTTATCCATGTCATCTTTCACACAATCCATCCATCTTTTCTTTGGCCTTCCTTTCCCCTTATATCCCTCCAAATTCATACCTAGCACTCTTCTCGTCACATGACATACTTCCCTCCGCATGACATGTCCATACCACGCTAACCTATTACTCCTCATCTTTTCCGTCACTGGCGCCACTTTCAAACTTCCCCTGATGTTCTCGTTCATACTAATTACATTTTGCAAATATTATCATTAAAATTGAACCATAGAATGTGTCGATTTGCCTTCTCGCCATATTTACAGAAGTAATTTTAAAATCGAAACTGAACGTAAATCACTAATAAAATATATCGGAAAAAAGTGGCTCAGATTTCTTTTTTTCGAATTTTGTTTTTCGTTTCTATATTTTTTTTTCACCAATGTCGGGGAACATAATATTAGTATACTGTTTACAAAAATAACAGAAACTGATCAAAGAAAAAAAATTGGCGTGATGTTCATTGGACGTATCGAGATGTGGAATTTATTATCTAAATAGAAAACTAGTGAAAGAAAGTGACCTAGCAATCGCTATTGCGTCAGCCATAAACTTACCGCCTATAAGTGGAATAGTCGTTCTTAACAGAGCTCTTCATGTTCTTAAGTTCGTCGAGCACAGCAAACATGTTCACGAACTTGCCCAGAGTGAGGAGATACGCTTCGGACACGAAATCGCGGCGTTTTTCCGCGTGGCATAGACGGCGGACCTCGCCGCAGAAACGCTCGATGGCTTTGCGCTACAGGATGATGCGTACTTTTTAAAAATTAATTACACATAACATAGATTTAAAAGCGACAGATTTCAACCCCCAACACGTCGCAGAAGTTTATAAATCGAACTCTAACGATAATATATCGATGTGGATAGTTAATACAAACGCCAGCATTCCAGGGTCAAACATAGATCTCACACATAACATATAAAAGAAAATGTAAATACAATTATTCAACAATCTTTAAACAATGAATTTGTATAAGGCTTTTGATCATGTTACTCACTAATTATTGTCACAAAAATAGAGTTGTACGATTTCTTGTATTCATGAATATTACTAATACTAGGTTTCACTAAATACTACTAAATGACTAATTTAACTATCACAAACATCACACAATAAATAAAATTTCTAGCGAGAGTACAACAAGGGGCCTATTTGAGCCCTTCCTGCTTTTGTATGTTAAAAGACTAACCCACCTGGAAATACATAAACTGCAGAAGCTTATCCACCTCAGGTGCCAACACCTGGACAGTGCGCTCGTAAATGTGGACTCTATCTGGCTGTTCATTAGACCGGGGCTGTGGGATAGCTCGGCTGCAGCATCGCCAGGTGTATAGCATTACTGCATGTGCATTGCCTTCTTCCAATAATTCATTCTGTGGAAAAAGATTGGGTATTAGTCAATTATGACTTAACGAACAAACTAATTAATTAAAATTTTATTGAATTGATATTCAATTATTTTTTGTGAAATTACTCCACTAGTTTGTTATATAGGGTCTTTCAACAAGAACTTTGTTTTCTAAAACAAAATAAAACAAAAAATTTAGATGAAGATGATTCAAATTTTTATTGTATTACAAAGAGAAAAGTTCGGCAATTATGAATGAAAAATGATATCTGGCAAATGTCCACCACGACCACGCTGATAGAAGTCGATTCTTTCATCAAAATTTTTAATCACTTTTTGGCAAAATGTCGGGTCTATTTCGGCTATCACATCACGGATTTTGAGTTTTAAGGCTGTAGTCGATTCGATTGGCTCCGTATAGACTCTGTCCTTAAGATAGCCCCACAAAAAATAATCCAGTGGTGTTAAATCACACGATCTGGCTGGCCATTTAACAGCTGAATTTCGGGAAATTACGCGATCAGCAAATTTGGTTTGCAATAAATTGATCGTCTCATTGGCTGTGTGACATGTGGCACCGTCTTGATTACAAAAATTTTAATTAAAAGAGCCGAATTAGTTATTTCCGTTCAGCCCTATGCAACCATAGACTTTACAAATCTATATTTGAGAAATCGCCTCACATTTGAACTAACATTTTTCAAATAAGATTTAGTTATTCAAAATGAACTAGAAAAAGTGATGAGATGTCAAGTCGAAATCTTCGAAATATACGTGAAAATGTTACTTATTTAATTTATTGAGAGATTGCTTTATAATTTTGATCAAACCGTTTTGTTTCCTCTTCTGGTATAATAGATTAGAACAGACTTTACGTCATGTACCGCTTAAGTATTTTAATAACCGGCAATTTATCTCACCACAGCACTGGGTCCTTAATAAATTCGTCTTTCGCCCCTGACGTTGGCGAAATCATCGCGCAAAACGACAGAGAGACTAATTATACTACATTTTCTTTGATCTTATAGATAACGAAGAGAAAAAATTTCGCTTTCTCAAGTTTACAATATCTGTTCAGAATTGTTAAAAATTACGATATTTTTTCTTATTTCTTTCTCCCGTTTTTAAGTATTGTATCCAGCCAAATAGCAAAAAAACAGGCCAACTAAACTTAACATCGAAGAGTAAGTGAATATTTGTTGCAACTCTATTTAATTCAAATTGATTTTAAATGCGATCCTTTCTATATTTTTGACAAAACGTTTATAATTGCTTACCAAATTGGCATGAACTGTGGCCTCTTCAATATATTTGGCAATGCCTGTGACGAAACCATTGCGGTCCTCGAAGTTGGTGTCGAAGTTGGCCATGTAGAGGATTGAACAGGGGGCTGCTTCGATACATGGTTGCTCATCTGAACAAAAATAAAATTACACATGGTGAATGAAAAGGAAATGACCTCAGAAGTCTAAGTTATATATTTTATACTTTTTTCATAACAATCTAAGTTGAATCATATTGCAGGAAAAAACAGACAACAAAGCAATATAATTATTAATACAAAGATCGAACACTCAGAAAAAACACTCAGAAAAAATTCCTTCGATCCGGTCTGATTCGAACCGACGTCTTCTTGCATACCGTGCCAGACGCTATACCAACTAAGCCACGGAACGAACCAACGGACCTCACGAATTTTTCTATGTGCTTGCGTCGTGTCTTTGTACTTGGCCTTTCAACGACTTTTTAGTCGTAGCGCCATCTATGAGAAAGGAAGGATAAAATGTTAAACGTGCATTTGGAAAATATTACAGGAGAGCGATTTAATCTTAAAATCTTAATTTTAAATCATCCTTCAAACCCTTACGCTTAGATACTCGTTCAATTGTGATTTAAATATTCGGTTTACTAATCAATTACAAGAACTTTAATTGAATGAACGAAATGTTTTTTTTCGTATAGCGCTACGAACCATACCCAAACCATAGACAAGTCATAGTTGAAAAATAACCTCACTTTTCGACTACCAGTTTTCAAATACGATTTTACGATGCTATTAAAATGAATATTGTTAGAAAAAGTGATGAGATATCAAGTCGAAATCTTCAAAATATTGCTAAATTGTTGCTAACATTATAGTTTTGTTATATATTATATATTTTTATTTTTAAAATTATTATTCACATTGACAAATTAATGTGTTTAGGAAACGTTAAAGAAACTTGAAACACAGGCATGTTGTAAAAAATGAAATTGTTGACTGACCAACACTTGCTCTTAAAATAAAAAGTTTTAAGTACTTTTCCTTTAAACGCCCACTTCTAATTGTTAGCCATTGAATGAAAGAATATGCGAACACTACCATTTCACGGAGACTCAACTGCCATTGTAATTACATTTTAGCAGAATTATAAATATTATCATAATTGCAATATAATCTCAATGGAATTACTATGACCAGAGGTTTCATGAAAACTAGCAGATTTGGACCCCTGGTATTGAACTAGAAATTCACTCCGAAGTAATATGACCAGAAACAATTGGGGAAAAGTTACTTTCTCCTAGTTGGTCCTACCTACTGAAAATCGGACCTGGGATCTCCTCATGTAGCACCTGCAGTGCAACCTCAAAATCAAATATTTCAACGCTGGAAATGTAAAAAAGCTGGAAAGCATTACAGTGATTTAAAGTAATTTTTTTAAGAAAAAAAAAACAATTCTAAAGTCTGTTCCAATCCATTTTGAACAAAAAGTAAACAATATGGTTAAAATTCTAAAGCAATCATTCAATAAATCAAATTAATTATACACTTATATACACACTTTCAGGTATATTTTGAAGATTTCGACTTGATATCTCATCACTTTTTCCAAGAATATTCATTTTAATAGCATCGTAAAATCGTATTTCAAAACTGGTAGTCCAAAAGTGAGGTTATTTTTCAACTATGACTTGTCTATGGTGTGGTTCGTAGCGCGTATACTTCTCTCCATTCCTCTTTGACAGGTTGTGAGTTTCTGATGGTGTTTTCTGGTCAATGCCCACATTTGGCATCCTCTCTAAGAGACAAAAAGAGAGCTTCAGACATACGAAGGACTACTAAATTGAAGGATGTCACCACAAAAAGCAAAGTGGAAGTGGACTGGCCACATGTACAGGGAAAAAACAGAAAAGTGGACCAGAAAGGTAACAGAATGGGTACCAAGAGGAAAAGAGGTTCTCCCTTTAAAAGATGGTCCGACAACTTTAAAAAAATAGCTGGACCTCCATGTACTAGGCTGACAGGGGACATAGCCAGATGGGTAGAGCTGGGGGAGACCTATGCGTCTTCAGGATGCGCTGATGCTGTAGATTAAGTAATTTATGAATATAATTGAATCGTCAGTATAATATAGGTTAATAAAGAAATAAATAATATTAGTAGACTACGTAGCAGCAGAATACCAAAAAATTGCAATAGCAGTTGAATACCGAACATACCAAATCCTGCCATTCACACTATCAATACACAACTGAGATGATTTAATATTAGCAGAAATGGGGGCCAGGTAATCGGTGTTGTTGTCTGGCATCTCATTTATTACCTAGCAATGCGTACCACGCCTTCCATAGGTACTAACTTCAAGATGAATCATTTTATGATTATATAGTTATTGAAACCAACTTACCTGGCAAAGTGAGTTCGTCCAGTACGTCGACATTGCTTAGCGCATCCGAAAGGGACACTTTCTCACTTACAGACATGATTTATTAATTATAAACACAAAAACCGTAGCGTTAAAATACAAACACCGGATGTTCAATATAAAGACTTATAAGCATATTTTTTGTTGCCAAACAGGAATAATATGTAATTAGAGCGTCAGTAATTATTATCTAAATAATGTTTTATTTAATTAAATAACGATAAATGTCGATCTTTTAGATAAATACCGTGCAAGAGAATCAGCCATTTATTTGACACCAAAACACTGATTAGAGTTGCCATTGGCGTACCTTGAATATTTCTTTTTATATAAGACCGGTTTTACAAACGAATTGCGAAAGGTTTCTATAATTCCACTACTATTGAAAAACATCCCTGAATTGTGGAATTACTATAACTTTTATTTGAAGATGATTGCATCGTAAAATCATAAATTAAATTAAATTACTCGCTTCGAATGCATTTATAATTAATCGACTAAATATTCGGTCTTTAATATGATGAAAGGTCAACTCTTGTCGACAACGCCCATGGACACGTTCATAGAAAGAAACAATTAAAAATGCGTTCAATATACTATGTACAATTTTTTTTACAATATTATTTTTTTATTTTCTTTATTATTTGTCTTTAGTAAATAATGCTCAATTATTTGTAGAAAAGCTGCTTCGGGAATATTCTATTTTCTTTACCGTTCCGAGTAGATAAGTAAGCAGTTGAATCTGAATTTTAAGCATCATCAATGCTCTTCCTTGTGTATGGGATTTTAGGAATAAGCCCACAATTTTTCTTCGACGACAACAACATATCGCACATGACATTTTCAACACAGCCTGTGGGGTGCTCGTAAGGAGCCTGACACAAGGTAGTTGAGCACTTTATTCGGTGATTATCATTATAAGCTGTCAATTGACTTACGCAATAGGCCTGCTGTACATCAGCCGAACCGTGGGCAACTTTCGGCGAGTACTTTACGCTGATTGGCAAAATCTTTACACCACAATGTCAAGTATTATAGCATAGTATAATAAGAAAATGTATGGTAACTCCGTACAAACGTTGCAGCGCGGCTTGTACGTGTGCGCCATGTACAAACTCAAACATTTGCTTAATTTAAGGATGTACTAGCGTTGTATCGGTTGCATAATGGTGGATTTACAAGGCACAAATTCTAGCAATATATTGCCGCAATTTATGGCGTAGCGCGGTATAACCTTGAGTTGACCAATCAGGAGCAAAACATTTTAAAGGTCGTCTTGGTCAACCCAAGGTCATATTGCCAGAATTTATTCATTGTGAATCCACGTAACACTGGTCGTCCCAACGCGCTGCTCTGTTCATTATTATACGAATGTGTGCGTCCGTACAAGCTGTGATGTTATTTTGTGAGGAGTTACCCTACTTCCGGGCGGCGTCGTGGTGAATGTTCACCGATCCCACGGCGTCGACTCAACCGGCGAGAGGGAAACCCGGGGGGGTTTTAGTGGGGTAGGCCTTCCAGTTTGGAGGGAAAGTCCCCACATAACCCCTGAGTCTCCCTGGGCTCAGGGGTATCCATAAAGATTTCCTTAAGTAAAGTAAGTAAGGTAGGTAAAGTAACAGTGTTTAGAGCAGGTACATAATATGTATGTACCTACTGCCCTATACCGTGCAGTTTATGGAGGTATTATAGGTACACAACGAACCCATTGGGCCCTTATATACGGGGTGCTAACAGGGCTGCCCATTCTGTAAGGGCACATTCCCACTATGTCGTGACGACAGATTGTCGTGCAGTTTACAGTGTCGTGGCTTGTATATTTAGGGCGCGTTCCCACTATGTCGTGACGACAGATTGTCGTGTAGTTTAGAATGTCGTGGCTTGTATATTTAAATGAAGTAGTTCACATATAGCACGACACGATTAACTGTCGTTCACGATTTTTTATCGTTGCAACGACAAACTGTCGTCACAGTAGGATCAGCTAGAACGACAGTCGTCGGACGATAAAAATTTGACGACAGACTGTCGCAGCTCCTATTGTCATCACGTTTTATTTTAAGCTGTCCGCACGTATTCTGCTCCCTGCCCTCCCCTCTCGTACCCCGCGCCCTCTGCTCGCTTTGCAGTAACGTTGGGTCATAGCTAGAGATGCCCGGGCAAGCGCCCGGGTTCTAACCCGGCGCCTTGTTACCGCCGGCGTTAAATCGGGTTAAAACTTTTTTTTTTTTTTTTTTTTTGGCGGGGGGGAAATCTTTATGGATACCCCTGAGCCCAGGGAGACTCAGGGGTTATGTGGGGACTCTCCCTCCACACAGGAAGGCCTACCCCACTAAAACCCCCCCGGGTTTCCCTCTCGCCGGTTGAGTCGGCGCCGTGGGATCAGTGAACATTCACCACGACGCCGCCCGGCCGCCCTAGCTTACGCCAGGGCTCCCGCGCCAACGGAGGGGCGAGTCGGTTGTCCTCCGACCCGCCCCCCAGACGAGTGAGGCCGTGCAATGCAGGCTCCGGAGTCCCTGTCCAGAGCCCGCTGGTCTCACTAGGGGATCAGGCGAGCAGCGAACTGTCTTCGCCTTCTCCCCGTACGTCTGCGCCGGAGCGGGTGCGCGTCCGCCGCGTCCTCGCGCACCCGCTCCGCGGCCTCCTTTTGCGACATAACCTCTGCGCAAAAGGAGGCCACCGCCTCCCAGGACTCCTCGCTATCGAGCATAGCGGCAACCACGCTCGGCAGCGAGAGGTCCTGCCCTACAGTCCCCGTCAGAGTGCGGCGCTGCTCATCCCACCGGCTACACACCTCTAGGGTGTGCTGCGCGGTGTCATCCGCAGCGCCGCACTCGTGGCACGACGGGGACGGTTCCCTCCTCGCCACCTTGTGCAGGTAGTGACCGAAGCAGCCGTGCCCGGTCAGCACCTGCACAAGGTGGTACGACAGTGGCCCGTGGGACCGGTTTACCCACTCTACGAGGACAGGGCGGATCGCCTCTATGGTACGAGCGCCATAGGGGGGATCCGCCAAGCCCTCTTTCCACCGGTCCCGCATGCGCTGCGCCGCGAGGCGGCGCTCCCGCTCCACCTCTTGGGGAGCGGGTCGCTCGCCTCGGTCCCTCATTCCCCGCCGGTAGGTGCGGACCTCCGCCAGGACCTCGGCTTCGAGGTCCCACGGCGGAGTACCGGCGAGGACGCATGCGGCAGCGCAGGCCACCGTCCTGTACGCCCTGCACATTCGCAGGGCGACCACCCTCTGGGGCCTCTTCAGCAGCGCCTTCGTCGCCGCTGATATGGCCCCACTCCAAATGGGAGCCCCGTATAAGGCCATACTCCGAGTCACCCCGGCGTATAGCCTTCTGCATGGGGCTCCCGGCCTCCCGAGGTTGGGCAGGAGCCTGCCCAACGCCGATGCGGCGCCCACTATTCGGGGAGCAAGTTGCCGGAAATGCTCCCCGAAGTTCCATCGCCGGTCCAGGACAAGTCCGAGATATTTCATCTGGGACTTGACCGGGACCGATACTCCCGCGATGGAGATGTGGGCGCCTGCCGGCACCGCCCAACCTCTACCCCTCCCGCCGAAGACGGCCACATCCGTCTTCGGCACGGCGACCTCGAGCCCCAGCAGTTGTATTCGGCGGACCACTATGTCCGTCGCTACTGAGGCTCTTCGGGCCGCCTCCTGGAAGGTGGTCCCCCGGACGGCCACCAGCGTGTCATCGGCGTACGCGATGACCGCCGTCCGGGGGAGCAGCGCGCCCCTCAGCACCCAGTCATACCCCAGGTTCCACAGTAGTGGTCCTAATACGGACCCCTGGGGTACTCCGCACCTCATTGGGCGCTCGGCGCGCCTCCCTTTCCTCGTCTGGTAGAGCACCACCCTGTCTTCCAGGTAGTGCTCCACCAGACGGCTGAGGTACCTGGGGATGTTATGGTACCTCAGCGCCTCCCTGATAACGGCGAAGGGGAGAGTGCCGAAGGCGTTGGCTATGTCCAACGACACAGCCACCACGCCTTCCCCCTCGCCGTTACCCTCCTCCACGATGTGTCGCAGCGACTCCAGGGCGTCCAGAGTGGAGAGTCCAGCCCTGAACCCGTACTGCCGCTGCGATACATCGGGGCCTGTCCCCCTCAGGTGTTCGTTGATCCTGGAGGCGATGATTCGCTCCAGGATCTTGGCCACCTCGTCCAGCAGGACGAGGGGCCTGAACCCCGAGGGGGAGTCCGCAGGTCGGCCCGGCTTGGGCACCAGGACGAGCCTTCCCTCCTTCCAGCATCTCGGGAACAACCCCGTCCTCAAGCAGTCATCCATGAGATGCTTGAGGCGGGTTCCGAGATGCTTCAGGGCAATGCGAAGGACTCGTCCCGGTACCCCGTCCGGGCCGGGAGCCTTCTTCTGCCCCCGCAGCCGTCCCACCGCCCACTCAAACTCCCCCTCGGTGATTTCCGGGGGGGGTTCCTCAGTCTGGCCCCCGTCTGCTCTGGGGGGCACCATGGCCGGTGGGGTGAAGGGCTGCGGTTCGGGGAAAAGGCCCTCCACCACCCGGTTGAGGAGATCCAGCTCCAGTGAGTCCATGGGAGATGCGCCGTACATTTTGTTGCGCACAACTTTGTACGGCCTCCCCCATGGGTCCGCGTCCAGGGTGGCCAAGAACTCCTCTTTCGCAGAGTCCTTGGCCCGTCCTATTGCGACCTTCAGGGCCTGCCTCGCGCCCTGAAGGGCGCTGTGGAGCCTTCTCTCCTCACTTGGGGTGTGGCGCCTGCGGCGGCATCGGCCGTAGGCCCGCCGGGCCGTAGTACTGGCGGTGCGGAGGTCCCCAATCTCCGCGGTCCACCAGTACACACTCTTTTTGCCCGGGGTCCCTCTGACCCTGGGCATGGCCCGCTCGCAGACGGCGGTCAAGTCTTCCCTGAACTTGACCGCCCTCTGCTCCACGTCGACGGTGGCCGGTGGGGGGGGGGCACCACGCCTGGACCATCGCTGCTTCCTCTGCGAGCTCAAGGTCCAGGCGGGTGAGTGCCCATTTGGGAAAGCCCCCCCCGGGGGCCGTGTTGGAGGCCGTCGTGGGCGGCGTATGGGAGACCCTCATCCGTATATATTTATGATCGGAGAGGGTCTCCTCGTCCTCCAGGACCTGCCAGCCTGATACTCGCGCGGCTAATGAGGGGGTCGCAAACGTGACGTCCACGATTGACCCCCCATTTCGCCGAACGCACGTGTTGGCATGGCCCCGGTTGAGGATGGCTAGCCCTAGGACTGCCGCCCAATTTTCCAACTCTGGCCCCCTGGTATTGGTGACCGGAGAACCCCACGCCGCGCTCTTGGCGTTGAAGTCCCCCAACACCAACACCGGCGTCGGAGCTGCCCTCCTCACCGCCCTCTCTAGGGTCTCCAGGAACGCCTGGAATTGGGCCAGGGTGCGGTTTGGAGAGAGAAGTACACCCCAATTAGGATGACTTCTCCCCACCTCGCCGCCACGAACCCTGACCCGCGTTCCTTCACCACTAGAGGGGGGGAGTGTCCGGCAGTCGACGCCACTATGGCCACCGTCTCCTCCCGATCCCCCGCCCAATTCCCCCGCGGGGGGACAAAGTATGGCTCCGCCACAGCAGCCACCGCAACCCCCCACTCCGCCATGGCCTGGACCAATAGGTCCTGTGCCCTGGCGCAGTGGTTGAGGTTGCCCTGCAGTATAATATGGTGGCGTGCTGGCATTACTGCTCCATACTTTGTCCCTCAATAGGGGGGGGGGGCCTGGAGTCCCCGCCGACTTGCCCTTGGTGGGGGAGGGAGCGCAAGATCGCCCCCCCATCACGTGGTCCGCTGGACGGCGAGCCGCGGTGCAGACCGAGCACCGCGGGGTCGCCGTGCACCCGGAGGCCGAGTGTCCCACCTGGCCACACCTGAAGCAGAGCCCGCTCCTGTCCACACTGGACGGGCAGAGGGCTCTGGTGTGACCAATCCCCATGCACCTGAAGCAGCGCATGGGGAGGGGCTCCATCACATGGACCCCGGCGGAGGACCACCCCACCAATATGCGGCCGGCAGCCGCCACCCGTTGGGCTGCCGTCACCGGGCAGCGGACGAGAGCTGACCCCCAATCGGGTTAAAACCTGATATCGAGGGCAAAAACTATTTACGTTTAAATATTTGTTGTGAATTGAGTTTTGTTCAAATTTAATTATACATATTATTACAAAATATTTGTTGCTTTATTATCAGGATAGTTAAACTTTCTATTGAATAGATTCGCTGGAAAAGTTCATCAATAAATTGATAAAAAAAAATCTTTAGATCGTATGCACTTGAATCGATCTTCATTGAGAAT
>NW_020654823.1:58128-80888 GCF_003589595.1 Hyposmocoma kahamanoa | reverse complement strand
TCTGGACGAACTCTCTCACAAAGACCTCTACTGCTACTAAACATGTTTTGCTCAGCTTTGTATAATTAACACTGCTTTTCTTTTTTATTTGTTGTAATAAAGAATTTAATAACAACATGTTCACGTTTGTTCATTCTGCATATGCGTCGGTACGTCCAAGATTAAACCCCTTGAGCAAACATTAGAGCAAACAATTGGAGACTACGACGTACGCAAATGGATTTCTATTTCAGCCTTTGGATATAGAACAAGAAGCACTTTAACCGAATAAGTAATTCTATAACCGTGATAGTCTATGAAAATGGGAATCACTTCCTTTCAATTTATTTTTTTATTTGTCATTGACTTACAAAACTGTCCTATATGCTGAATATGCTGATTTTTTTGTAGTCAAACTCATTTAAGTCAAAATGCCAAGCGCAGGTATACCTTCCTTTTTTTTTCTTAATGAATGGCTTGTGAGACTACACAGCCTCAATTCTGCTAGTGTCCGTTTTCTAGTTACATAAACGTTATGGAGGGTGTGTTAGAATTTTGTTCGGTGACTCAGAGGGAGAATCGAAGAGAATCTTTCATCTACCAATTTCCTGACCTCACTGTAGAGAGGAAAAAAGTTGTGTGTTTCGCTCGCTTCGCTCGTGGTTCAATCTTAGCGTAAGGAAGCGAAGGCGCTTGCTCAGGTTTCAATACAAGCACTCCCGTCAATCAACAACTTTGCAGCCTTGCATGACAAATAACTGTTTGTTATTTCCATTTCTATTTCAATTCCTAGACCTTAGACCGGGTCTATCAACAAAAAGTGCAATCTTATGCCTCAATCATACCGTTAATTACTACACTAGGCGAAAAACTGATGTATTTGCATGTTTTCTCGACCTGTCGAGGGCGTTCGACCTGGTCTCCTACGACATACTATGGAAGAAACTGATGGATGCACATGTCCCTTCCGAAATTATTAATATCTTCAAGTACTGGTACGGAGGCCAGGTAAACAATGCTCGATGGGCAGGATCATTGTCGAAATCATATGCGCTGGAGTGTGGAGTGAGGCAGGGGGGTTTGACCTCGCCCGCACTCTTCAACGTATATGTTAACGTGCTGATCAGCGCGTTCAGCAGTACCCATGTCGGCTGCAACATCGACGGAGTATGCGTCAATAATATCAGCTACGCGGACGACATGGTGCTGCTGAGTCCATCTGCGGTTTGAAAAAACTAGTCAGTATGTGCGAGGAATATGCTAAGGGACATGTTTTGTCATACAATGTCACGAAGAGCGAGGCTATGGTCTCTGAAACCGGCGGTAAAATTCCTAATAACGTACCACCTGTCAAGTTGAATGGTGTGCCCTTGCAAAGGTTATATCAATTTAAATATCTAGGACACATAATTGCAGCCGACCTCAAGGACAATAACGATATTGAGAGGGAAAGGAGTGGACAACACTAACTAGTGGACAAACTAGTGGAGTAATTTCACAAAAAATAATTGAATATCAATTCAATAAAAATTTAATTAATGACTCAGATAGTTTTCGAGTCCAAACGTGATATTCGATTTGCACTGACATCAACCCACTGATAAACCTAAAGACGATTAATAGTATGATCATTTACTGATTTAGGACAACAGTTTTGGGAAGAAACAGTTTGGCTAAATATAAGGGGAACGTGGGGTATTGGGAGCCCGCGGGTAATGCGAGCGGTGTTAAACCGGACTTTCCCAATGCTCGTATTTGTGCAAACGGCACTCCTACGTCTTCGTTAACGTTCGACAAGGTTCGAGTCCCGTGGGCGCCCACGTAGAACCCCGAGTTTAGTCGTATGAGATGGTTGTGTGTTTTCCGCTCCGCGTAAAGTAAGCACTAAAATGCATAGATAGTACATTGTATTTACACTAGCTATGTCACCATGTCTATCAAATTTTAATAGTTATGCTTGAAATCACAATAAAAATAGAAATGTTTTTATCGTTTTATTCCTTTTTCAATTCGATGTTACGCGGGTAATGAGAGCTATTTGGCTCTCCTTATCCCATTGCAATATTCACTGGATATTCCTTTAACTCTTTCTTGTTTATTATCATTACTTTTTAACTTATATATTTTATTACTTTATATTTCAGACTGATTAAATATAGTTGCTCCCATTTGACATACGGTATTGAGAGCGAATGACATGTTTTAGTTTTTTCTTTTTTAACCAAATATTTTATTTTATTTTCATATTTTTTCTGTGATTATCTATTACCCAGATATGTGAAGCGTATGTATGTTCATAACTAATAAAAATTTAAATTGCATAAACTCTGACTTTTAATCAATGTTATTTATTTTTTATCAATTTAACAATTTTCCTTAGTAGGTTCCCATTCCCCCACGGTCCCCTACTGCTCAAAACAATTAGGGGACAAAACTTTAATTTGCTTAAGCTTTTAATTATAACTGGCTACTAAATAATGTAGAGGCATTGTCGAAGAAATTAAAAAACAAAAGAACATCTGCGGTTTTGTTAGTAGTTCTCAATAAAGTGGCCAAGCGTCTATAAACACCTCAAAACAAAGTCATAAAGTGAGGGAAGCGACTGAAAGATTCACATAAAATACAATTTTGCACAAAGAGTCAAAAATATAAAATTACAATTCAGAGACAGTCTGGTAACCTTGTGCATTCTAATATAAATTTAATGTTCAGGAGCGGAAGAAGAAAACGAGTTGATTTTTCAATTGAAGGACTACGGCCTTGTATGTAATACTACGGAATCGCGTCAGAAACTAACTATGTCTTAATGGTTAAAGTTTTAGATGCTTTTAAAGATTTAAAATTTTGGTAAGTTACGTTTTTAAGCATGGTTGATTACAGTCTGAACACTTTCCTTAGAGGATACAAGAGTTGATAAGAGTTAGATCTTCCGAAGTACACTGTAGTTCACAGTTCTCATATTCAATTCTCCTAATTCGTCAAGAACATAGTTTACCTCCATAAAAATTTAATGGTATATTCACAGATATATATCTAAATCATCGAGTATATAACCAGAAATAGAGACGAAATGAAGGCCATATATTCCTGGTAATACATTAGCGATACAGCTCTTATATGTAAATATCAACTCTCGTTTGCACTGAAATATAGACAGGCCAACTACTGACCTGTGCATACGTCTCCGTATATTCCAAAAAATATTCTGTATTTATTGTAATAAAGATAATATCTCTAACAATGCCGTGCTGTTCTATTCGGTGGTGTGGGAAAAACAGACGGAATCACGTTTCATCGGTTATTAAATATTAAATATTTCGTATGTATGTATTCATTCTTTGCCGCAACGGTAATCTGGTAGATCAGTCTTTGTACTCCTATAAACAAGTTTCATTATAGTGTAAATATTGCAAATTTGTTCTTAAATTTGTAACGTAATCTATTACAACTTTCCAAATTATCAAATTATTATTTTGTAGTGCATTACAGTGTGTTTTTATATCGAATTTAAGCAAATAAGTGTTAAAGGTCTTAGTGCGTAACTACCTGCGAATATTTTGTGTGTTCGCGCCCCGCGAGTGAATTTCACCGTTCCGCCGCTATTGCGCGCGCAGCCTAAGTGTGATAATTACGTGCGTAACTCAATCTCGCGTCATCGTCTTGTGCGCTACGTCAGCGAACAAAGAGTAAAACTACGCAGTAGTGTCACCTACACTAAAATACTCAGAAACGTCTCTCAGGGGAATTGTAAAGAAAAAACAGTTTCAAATTTTCGATCTTTGTATTAATAATTATATATATATAACAAACTAGTGGAGTGGTTGCACAAAATTAATTGAATATAAATTCAATAAAATTTAAATACCGTACTCACAAAATTTACATTAAAAACAATGAATTGTTTAGCCTGTAACAATAAAATAAACCGAGGAGAGGTATTAGCCTGTGCTACCTGTAAGGGATGCTATCATTATAAGTGTATAAATATGACGTTGAACACCTATACTGCCAATAAACATAACTGGCTATGCCCTTCTTGTGTAATGGCTACAAGACGTGTTCAAGGCGATGTGACACCAACCCGTAGACAGTTCGAGCAGTTCCCAGTCGAGGCTGACATATCTTGCGACAACTTAGCTTCCGGCTGCATCGCCACTAATGATGGTGACGAATCGAAAAGCACCCGTGAAGTAAATATTTCTCAAGTTTTAAAGGAGCTGCGAGCATTCAGGAACGATTTTGTTGGCATGAGGTCAGATATTCAAAGAGTGACTGATAACATTCAGGAAATTAATAAAAACATTAGTTAAATGGAATCTCGATTCAGTGACATTGAGGATAGGTTAATAATAAATGAAAACAAAACGGCGTTGATTCCTAAATTAAAACAAGACCTAGACTCAGCTAAAGAATCGATATCGTCATTAGAAAATGAGTTACAGCAACGGGACCAACTAGCTAGGATGAACAACGTCGAGGTATCCGAGATACCTATTGCTGCTGGTGAGAACCTCTCAACGCTAATACGGGCCATATCTAATAAGGTTGGTTACTCACTAGACGACCGTGACATCGATGGTGTCACGCGTGTACGGAGGTTCGAAGCGAGAAGTGTGTCTGCCAGAATCAAGCGTCTCTCGTCCGCCATATCATTGTAAAATTCGCTCGGCGGCTGTGTAAGGATAAATTCCTAGCAGCAGTGCGCTTGTGACGCGGCCTAACTACTGCCGATGTCGATCTTTCGGGTCCCTCTCTAAACGTATATGTGTCGGATCACCTCACTCCTTGAAACATACAATTATTAAAGCGTGCCAAACAGATCAAAACTGACTTGAATTATTCTTATTTATGGGATAGAGGCTGTAAGATATTGATGCGCAAAAACGAAAGGTCAAAGGTTGTCGGCATCATTCCTGATGACGACAACCTTTGATCTAAGTTAAAATGACTTCTAAACGATTTTTTTATATTTTTAATCATTTAACAGTGGCTTTTTAATTTTTTTACCAATGTACATGGATCTATACGTTCCTTTCTTATTGCAATTATGTGTTTTAACTGTATCTGTTATTCTACGTTAAGTGATGTGGTAACTATTTTTTCTGTTTGTGTACAATGCACTTTTTCTAAAACATTTACATTTAATCCTAATTAAGATAACTGCAGCCGAAAGTTCGAAAAAAAACCAAAACTTTTATAACTAATTTAATTTTTAAGAAATAAAATTACAATATTAATTTGTAAGGATAGGTGATAATTGTACGAAGGTTGAACCAAAAGTGACTTGACTGAGAAATTACGTTGTTCCGGTAAAACGCGACACGTGTGCTGATCCAGCGCCTCGTGATCGGTGCATTTGCTGTGCCTTCGTTCTGTAGAACTGTGGAGTCGGCGGCTTCCTTTGTACTGCGATATCTAACTCCTCCACCCTCAGATGAGCAATTATTTTCTAACGTTGAGTGAAAATATTGCTGGTAGGCCTTCTATATGATTTTCAGCTTTTTCAGGGTCTTCGAGAGTCTGATTGAATGTTGGTTTGGCTTCTTGGGCGTTTCGAAGTTTGCAGTTCCATAAGTTGCGTCTTCGGCTTCTAATGGCTATAACGAGTGCGCATGCACCTGTTATTATCACGTATAGGGGTATCGTTGTGTGATATAGGACATTGGTTTCATTTGTATCGAGTGTTAAGGGAGGCTCGACTAAAAGTTTGCTCTGGACGTTGTGTAGTCCTTTCAAATCAATAGATTTCAGGTGTACGTGGCTTGGGGTTGCAACTTGTTTCATTACGTCATATGGGATTTTAGTGAGCTTCAGAGGATGACCTTTTATTTCGTCCTTGTCATTCGTAATGGTGAACTCTGCGGTCCGTAGATAGCAATTGAGGGGAATAGTCACTAGGTAACTCCCTTGCAGTAAATTGTAATCTTCTCTTTCGCATGTTAATTGAACTCTCGTCGGCTGAGGGAATGAGACGACGTAGTGCTGATCATCGAGCTGTTCCATTGCTGGCTTTTGTAGTAGTACTGTTGTTACTTGGCAGGATTCCTGTAAGTCTTGGTTTATTATTAGTTGGTGTACGCAGTCTGGGGTAGCCCGGAGTTGAAGGTTGGTTCCTTTGTTGCAGAGGTAACTGTGACTGAACTTCGGGCATTCTGCCTCCATGTACACGAATACGTTCTCATGAGTTGCTATGAAAGGGTAAGAAGGGATAAGGGCTTGCCTATCTTTATTAGGTACTACAGATAATCTAAAAAGGTCGTATACGTCTACTGAAACTATGGGAAATTGAAAAGTTATAATTATTTGTTTGTCTACATAGTAAAAACCTGGTCGTATTATATCATAATATTCTCTAAGTTCTAATCCTAAAATTCTATCTCTTCCATATATTAATTTTAACTTATCTATCATATTCCTAAGGACATTAATATCTAACATAGAATGGTGCGTGCTCGCAGCACGTATAAAAGATAAACAGTTTTCTATTCTAATTAGTTCGTATTTTAAGTCTTCTACATTTTCACTCAAAATTGCCAAAATCTGGGAAAATTTTGCGATTTGAATTAAACTCTTTTCTTTATCGGCATTTACATCTAGTAGTATTTCTAACGTTGTATTAATTTTACTCTGATTTTCAACCAATGTGTCCAAAACTTTACTATGGTGACTTATCCAATCTTTATTAAGACTCACATGACTATTTAATTCAGACACTACCTTATTTTGGTTAATCTGTAATTCTTTAATAAGATTGTTATAATGAACGGCGTCTGATTGATCGAGGTTCCCGGTTATACTTTTGATTACCGAGCCAAGACCATCTACAAGACCTCTTTTAGCTCTAACGGGCTCTAACGATTTTAATTGATTTGATGTTTTATCTAAATTACCTAGGAGATAATCAATCTGGTTTTCGAATAAAAGGAAGGTGTCATTATTTAGTCGTATCTCGTACGTATGTAATTGTCTTTTCAAAGAGTCAATTTTGTCTTCAATATAGTCAAGTTTAATGTACTGTAGGTAGGTGTGGTGATGGGTAATGAGTCGCATTGGTCCAAGTTTGTATGGCAGTAATCCAGGTCCGTCGGCTAAGCTCTCAAGTTTTATCTCCAGGGCGTGCGTCAGGGGGATCATCAGTGATAAAAGAGTCCTGTAACAATTGAGTACCTTTAGGAACGCGTTTCAGTCGCGATTTAGCTACTGGCCCACGTTTCTTTGAGGTATATATATGTATGGGAAGGTCCGCAAGGACAACATCCTGCGTGTAACGCGGAGCGATTTTCTGTCGGCTGGCTAAAGGATTTTTAATGAATACCTGTTGTTGCGGGGAGTATTCAACTTCGGGTTCTCGATATTTATTCCTGTTCTCTATTATAGTGGTACGGTTAGCAAGAGATGTCTCATTTATAATATCATAGACCTTTTTCATTAATTCGCTATGGTTTTGAACGTATTGTTGCAGTAGTCGTTCTGTGATGTCAGTATCGATCGGGTTTCGTGGGTCGAAATGTCCTGTCATTAGGTCAAAGGGTCGGCATTTTGTAAAGCTATGGATAGAACTATTATATGCTATTAGGGCATAGGGTATGAGATTAACGATTGGTTCATCTTTTTGCTTTAATTTAAGGATACGGAGGTGTTCTAGTAGCGTGGAGTGAAAGCGTTCTATGATGCCATTATCATTAGGGGAATGTGCCAGAATTCTATGGTGGTTTATCTTATGAAATTTTGTAAATTCGACAAAGAGCTGGTTGGTAAATTCAGTACCATTATCGGTTATTATAGTAATAGGGACTCCATGATGGTGCAATACTGCAATAAAGCTTGGATGACACTAACGGCAGTTCCATCGCGTAGGTGGTATGCTTGACCATATTTCGTAAAGACATCCATGAAAGTGACATATTTCTCGTTTTGTACTGTGAATAAGTCCATGTGGACTGTCTCAAAAGGTTTCATGGCTGGGGGTACAATGTTAAATTTTGGCTTGATAGGGTTTCTATCGTATTTCGCCTGCCCACAAGTGGTACAGTCGTTTATAAATTTTGTTACGTGTTCCTTCATTTTTGGCCAGTAAAATCTGCGTGAAAGGGCAAGATAGCATTCGGTAATACCACGATGGTTGGTCTTACCGTCATGGTAATTGTGGATTATTTCCTGTTGGCGAAGATAATCTTTAACATTTTCCAATTCTACTTTACTTAACATGAGGTACATGGCGGAACTTCTAAATTGATTCTGAATAATGGGGATGATTTCATACATACCCAGAGGGGGTTGTATAAGAATGCCAGTTTTAACTTTTGGATTAACGTATTCTTTAACGGCATTAATTACGTCTTGTTCTAAGTTTGATTTAGAAAGTTGTATTGCTATACGAGTATGGGTGTCGAATGGCTTAGTTACGATCGGCTTTCTTTTTACATCATCTACTATGGTAAAAATAATTTGTCTATGAAATCTGTTAATAGGGTCGTCTGTAATGGGAACTTCTAAAATTGGGTGCTCTGCACTTGTATGTGCCGTCGCTGTGGTCGAAATGACTTTAGAGTGAGGTCCTTCTGAAGCATTGGGTAAAATTGAGCAGAGCTCGTCTACTATGGACTCAACTTCTTCATTGTGTATTTCTACCCTGGAAAGAGCGTCAGCATTCGTGTTGGATTTTCCTTTCTTATATATCACTGTAAAGTCATATTCACTAAGTCTCAGTCGCCATCTTGTCAGTCGTGAGTTAGGTTCTTTTAAATTTACCATCCACTGTAAAGGTTTATGGTCAGTCAAAACTTTGAATTTTCGTCCGAAAAGGTAAGGTCTGAAATATTTTGTGGCCCACACTATGGCAAGTAACTCTTTCTCTATTGTGCTGTAATTTTGTTCACTGTCGTTAAGGGTGCGAGATGCGTAACATACTGGTCTGTCAGATCCAATAGGGCCTTGGGAAAGTATTCCAGCTATTGCTACGTTTGATGCGTCGGTTGTCAAAATAAATTCTCTAGAGAAGTCAGGGTACTGTAAGACGGGGTCATTTGAAAGAAGCGTTTTACATTTTTCAAAACAGTTTGTATAATCGGGATCAAGGGTGATTTTCTTTCCTTTTTTCAGACAAGATGTAAGGGGTTTTGTAATACGGGCAAAATCTGGGATAAATTTTCGGTAATAACCGAGAAGGCCTAAGAACTGTTTTATTTCTTTGGGAGTTCTAGGGATAGGATATTTTTGTATGGCTGAAATTTTATCAGGGTTCGGTTTGATACCATCTTCACTGATAATATGACCCAGGTAGGCTGTTTCTTTTTTTAAAAATTCGGATTTGTCCATTTGGATTTTGAAGTTAGACTCTCTAAGTCTAAGAAAAACTTTTTCAAGGTTGGTCATATGCTCCTGAAGGGATGTGCTGAACACTATTATATCGTCTAGGTACACAAGACAAATATCATTCTGAAGACCACGGAGGACATTGTCCATCACGCGCTGAAAAGTGGAGGGCGAGTTTTTTAGACCCATGGGCATTCGTAGGAACTCGAAATGTCCATGTTCTACGTTAAACGCTGTCTTAGAAATGTCCTGTGGGTCCATTTCGACTTGGTAGAACCCACTCGCTAAATCTAGAGTAGTAAAATAGTGGCATCTTCCTAACTTGTCAAGTACGTCGGTAATGTTCGGTATCGGGTATTTGTCGTCAATAGTTTTGTCATTTAACTTCCGAAAATCGACTACAAGGCGCCACTTCTGCTTACCAGAAGCGTCTGCCTTCTTGGGTACTACCCATATAGGAGAGCTCCAGGCAGAGTCGGAGGGTTGTATAATGCCTTGTTCCAACATCTTAGCTATCTGGTCTCTAACTTCTTGTCTGTGCACGAAAGGGTAGCGGTAACTCTTTGTGTAGATTGGTTGTTCGTCAGTCGTCCTAATACGATGTTTAATCTTGTTGGTAAAGGTCAGAGGTTCTCCTTCAATGTAAAATACGTCGGAATAACGTGAACAAAGTAAATTCAAATTAGCTGTCTCCTCGTCATTTAAGTGGTCGGTACGTAGTCGAGTTACGACGTCTTGTGCGCGTTCCGAAGTCTGTTCGGTACGCGTGCACTCAATATTAAAAATGTCAGCCTGCGCTGGTCGGTCGAGTGAGAATATTACGTCATTTGGGGAACTATTTTCAACTTCCAAGTAGCCTTTATTATTTTTGACAATTGTTAGGCACTCGTGGATCATACAATTACTAATTATTTGCTCTTTTACTAAAACTTCGCCGTCGGAGGCATTATTAGGGATTCTAATTATTTTTGATGTACCGGCCGGGATCATTTCCTCATAGTAATTTACATTACAAGAGTTATACATGCGGATAGGGTTACTAGAGGATTGCGTTAAAAGAATTTTATTTTTTAAATTAATTTTTGCCTCCCATTTTGTGAGTAAATCTAGACCTATAAGGCCGTCAAAGTAATTATGGAAGCGGTAAATGAACAACTTTATGTCATCTTTGTCATTGAATTCGGAAAAGGAGGGTAAAGTTATTGAGTAATCGTTCTTACTTATTGCATGCACATTAGTAACTTCGAAAGGGTCATAGTTGATAGGGAAATGAGCAAAATATCGTTCTACTGCTTCGGGACTAATAAATGATTGATTAGCACCGGTGTCTATCAAAAATTTAAGAGGAGGATTCGTAATTTGGATATATGGCAACTGTCTTTGTGACTGTAGATTTAGTTCTATTTTGTCTTTTGTAACTTCCGGTCTAACCGAAAATTTGGGTCAGTGCTAGTGCTGGGTTCAGCTTGACATTCATAACCATCAGTCAGCTGGTACCTATCAGTCAGTTCCGAGTACTGGTCGGCGCTATCGTATTGAATACTATGTTCGTGTTCCGCGTAACCTGTAACATAATCTTCACAGTCGGCATAGCCCGTGCCGTGATAGTATTCCGGCTCTGTATAGTAGCCGCTGTAATAAGAGTCAACTGTGTAGGGTGCACATTCATTTACATGCATTTCATGGGACTTGTTGAAACGATCATGGCCTAATGGAGGTAAAATTTTTGGAGTAAATGCCTGTACTCCACTCATGGGTTTATGGGTACCGTATGGAAGGTTGTGTCTGGGTGGCAAAAGGAATACGTAATTCGGTGGAAGTGCACGGAACATTTGCTGGGTTCTGGAGGGCATACGATTGTGTGCCTGTGGTTGCATATTATTGAATTTAAACGGTTGAGGGGGTTGATGCGGAGGCCGCTGTCCAAGAGGAGATGGCCAATTTGGAGTCTGAGGTTGGTAACTCGGACGAGGTGGGAGATATCCTAGATTAGGTGAAGGCATGGTCACTTTAAAGTTTTGTGAAGAAACCTTATTAGAATCTCGTTGTTGCAAATAAATAACATTCATTTCTTCTTGAACGTACTCAAGTGCCTTTTCTATGGTGTCGGGGCGCATACATCTCACACGCGACCCTAAGGGCTCTTTTAAGCCTCGCACAAAGGCCTGCATAGCTACTTTTTTATAAAGGGACCTTTTAGCTTCTATAGTAGTACTAATATTCTCATGCAGGGACACATACGTCATTATGGTATTTAGTAACGTCTGACAGTGGTCGTAAAAGTCCTGAGGGGACCTGTTACCCTGTGTGGCTAACGAGTGGTCATTGTATAGGGTAGTCTCGTCACATTGGTCAGAAAAATTATTAATTAGAGCAGTTCTAATGCCCACCCAACTATCGGGTATGCCATTAGAGTTTATAGTACATGAGGCTGTGCCTGTGATCTTATTTAAGATTCCGTTTAACAGGCATAAATTGGATAATTCACTCCCTGGGGTATTGCTCATATATGTATGGACAATTTGGTCGCATAATCGAATGAATCGTGTAAGTATATTAGGGTTACCATCGAAGTCCGGGACTAGGCGCAGAGCCTTATAAATTGAGTCCGGTTCGTGGGCCATTGTCCTTTCTTCAAATAAATTGTCTAAATTAAAATTAAAATCTAAATCTCTAAATGAATCTATCTCTATCCGGCGAGCCTGGCGCGATGCAGGTTTCCGGGGTCCCGAATTTCTGGGATGAAAAATTTTGGAAGGATTTTAAGTTAGGGACTAAGGAAGCAAGCAACACAAGAACCAGCAGCGGTGCTTGATAGCTACCCGGGGAAGTCGCGAACGTGGTGCAGAGTTTGATGCGCGCTCGCGAACCGGCCCGCGAGAATCCTACCGACTGCGCCAATTAAGATAACTGCAGCCGAAAGTTCGAAAAAAAACCAAAACTTTTATAACTAATTTAATTTTTAAGAAATAAAATTACAATATTAATTTGTAAGGATAGGTGATAATTGTACGAAGGTTGAACCAAAAGTGACTTGACTGAGAAATTACGTTGTTCCGGTAAAACGCGACACGTGTGCTGATCCAGCGCCTCGTGATCGGTGCATTTGCTGTGCCTTCGTTCTGTAGAACTGTGGAGTCGGCGGCTTCCTTTGTACTGCGATATCTAACTTCCTATTACGAAATTACTTCTACAATACATAAATAAAATTGCATATTATAATTTAATTACTTTTAATTACTTAATGAATTTTAATGGTCACATGGCGAATAATAAATACGTGTTTACATTAATTAACTATTATACAGTGTCCGGGTCCGCCAGAGGTGCCCGTGAAGACGTATCACTGGCGGAGGGCTTGGCCCGGACGCCCGCTGTAACCTGGTCTTGCCGAGGAGCCCGTAAACTTCCCGGAATCCCCTATCTCTCTGGGGTCAGTAGATAGGGACAACGCACACCCGGACCGTTACTTCAGTTGTTCCAAGCACATGTTCGATCGTGTATGGAATACTGTTGCCATCTATGAGATGTTTCTGCTAAATACCAACTGGCTACCTTGGATCTAGTGTGAAGTGTGTGACTGAGTGAAGGGGCTTGTGGGTGACACGGATTTAGTAGATGCGAAGCTGCAGATCCTTGACCACCGCTGTAAAGTAGCCTGCTGATCGATTTTCTACAGGATATATCACGAAGAGTATCTGACGAAATTGCAAAATTTTATTATTTTTATAAAAACTACAGCCAAATTTATTGCAACACCACTAACTATAATCTTTAATAAATGCCTGTCTGAAGGTACTTTTCCAATTAGATGGAAGACTGCTAACATAGTTCCTGTCTATAAGAATGGTCCTAAACAAAACATTGAGAACTATAGACCAATATCAATTCTTTGTATATTGGCCAAATTATTTGAAAAACTAGTGCATAATGAACTGTACCCGGTCTTGAGTTCCCCTATAATACCCGAACAGCACGGTTTCGTTAAGCGTAGATCGACGGTATCTAATTTATTATTATTCACTGGTTTTGTTTTTGAAAATATGGACAACGGCATCCAAATAGACGCCGTACATACAGATTTCCAAAAGGCATTTGACAAAGTTGATCACAAATTACTACTTGATAAGATTGCCTTCAATGGTATTCGAGGGAATCTCCTCCGTTGGTTCTCATCTTACGTTTGTAACAGGTCACAAAGAGTCATTGTTAATGGATATCATTCAGACCTAATCGATGTGTCATCAGGTGTACCTCAGGGATCTATTTTAGGCCCGCTGCTGTTTATTATATTTATAAATGATATTAAAATCTGTTTTAAGAACACAAATTTTCTTTTATATGCTGATGATCTAAAAATTTATAGAAGCATTTCTAGTGATATTGATTGTACTTTACTTCAGAATGATTTAGATCATTTAACTCATTATTGTAGTATAAATAAACTCAAGCTAAGTATCCCTAAATGTAACAGTATTAGTTTTACGAAAAGGAAGAAAAAAATTAAATATAATTACAAACTTTGCAATAACTCATTAACAGTAGTGGATTCCCTGCGAGACCTGGGAGTAATATTAGATAATAAATTACATCTCGATCTACACATTGACTCCATCGTTGCCAAAGGGTTTCGAATGTATAAATTCGTCATGAGAACTGCTACCGACTTCTCTCGTCTATCAACTTATCTTTACTTATACATTAGTCTAATTCGACCTCAAGTGGAATATGCGTGCTCAATTTGGAACCCTTACTATAAAAAATACTCAGAACAAATTGAAAAAATTCAAGCTAAATTCCTTAAGTCGATAAATTATAAAATATTTAGAAAAATTACGTCATACGAGGGTTTACTATCTAAGTTTGGAATGCTAACACTTCACAATAGACGAATGCTTCTTCAATCTGTAATACTCCATAGACTTTGTCACAATTTAATTGATTGCCCGGATCTTGTGCAACATATTAGATATAATGTACCAATGAGAGTTTATCGACGGCGAGTGCGCTCCTACTCGTTGTTTAAAACGGCGACCTGCAGAACAAATGCTGGCAAGCGAGTTCCTCTACGTCGTATTCTTTCTCATTACAATTATTTGTTTAGCAATATTGACATATTCCATTTGCCTGCTTCTAAATTTAAAAAAGCTATTATTGATGCCCTGAGCTAATTTCTTATTTACCTTTTATTTATTTTAGTTTATTTAGCACTACCCATCACACACGACAATTTTAATTTTAATTCTAATAGTAACTTGTGGATAATGCTGTTGATTGTACGTGTACCTATGTTAGAAATATTTAACTCTGATTGTAAACATTTCATGTACAATTGTTTGTTATCCCTGAAAAATAAATAAATAAATAAATAAATAAATTCCGCCTCTATGTAATATCTACGCCTCTGTTTTAGGTGTGAAAGATTCGAAGAAACTACCCAAAGCAACAACAAACGAAAAGTTTTGGAATCAGTTTTGGATATGCTAATTGCAGATCCTGACGATCTCGTACCGTTAACATCGACCCTCTGTACCCTTTGTTAAGTAATGTTGATAATTTGTACTAACAAGAATGTTCAAAAACTTAGAATAATAACGCATAGAATGATAGTTTCATATCAAACGAACTGTCACAAGTGAGGCAAAAATCAAATTCATGTAGGCTAGTTTCAGTAGTAGGTTAATTTTCGGTTTCGGTGAATATTTATATAAAAATACAAGTTGAAACGCGTTACTTCCTTGTGGAACGTGATGTTAGTATCTATTTTATGTTTGTCTGACGTATTTCTACACTCATTTACCGCACATTTCTTAATTTTTAGCTTAAATTCTGGAGCTGTTCGCGGTGCAAGTTTGTAATGGTCATCTCCAGTCGGTTTGAGTGAGCATGAGACTGGTTGGTGGGTGTGAGTTCTGGTTGACCCGATGCTGCGTGTAAAATTTATAAGCGAGGAGAAAGAAGGGCGCCTTACACACAACGAAAACAAGTTTCAAGTAGAAATAACCAGATGCTTTATTTTTAAATTTACTATGGTTACATGTTACAGTTAAATTTAATAGGAGTGTATAGATATGCTTACTGTTCTTATCAGTTACATAGAAAAGTTTAATTTTAAATATACTTAAAGCTAATACACTGCACTAAGAGTTTATGAAAGTACATGAGTGACACATGGACACTTCACTTATACGTCACTGACCTGGAGTTTACCGGATGCACATTTAAGTTATATACCAGATCCGTTGCGAAGACAGCGTAGTTGCTACAGGAGTAACGAAGTTATACGTAGGTGCCGACCACCCGTGGAGCTCATGACACGTGGTCGGGCATAGCCGAACAAAAGTTACAGCAGTATTGTCTCAGCCATTCAGTTGATGACGAGATTTGAAATTACAAGTACCAAAGATAGACGTAAAAAAAAACCCTGCAACAATACAGATTGTTACAGTACATTGATATAAATGACGAAGCATCTAATAAAGGAAAGAATCCAGAGGTCAACTCACCATGCGGTCCGGTGACACGGGTTTTACTTTTGGTACAGGGTTTGGAGACCCATAATTACGGCCTCTGGCTATTCCTAGTTTATTTTATTTAAGAAGGCATTGGGGGACCATGCCCCCAATGGGATAAATCACCGTAGACGATCTAGGAAATCTGGAACACCTTGCGCACCGACGTGTCGAACAGAAAAGATGAGCTTCCGCCGAATTCCTCCTAAGAGATGTTACCCGCGAACAACGCCACAGACAATCTATCGAATCATCTAGCTACAGCTACCAAGTCGTATCACCTAAACCCGCAAGAATACATGGCGATTCCAGGTTTACGTATCTTACTTTACAGAAAGTACTTGGCAAACTATTTGACGGCGTTCGACGTGGAAATATTAAAGAAAAGCTATAATTTACATGAAGCTCGACTACAGAAATAAAATCGAGTTTATTGGTACGCAGCACTAGTGTTCTGTGATACCATACAAGAAAAATTAGCCAGGGTTGGTGTTTTCAAAAATATGTCAAACTAAAGGGTACCCATTCACGCTATTGATTTTATAGAAAAATCGTTCACCAACAGGTAATAAATATGTGAATGGTTTAAAGAATAGATTACACCAACACTTAAGTTTCAACTAATTTAGTAAATATTTTTAGACTATAACGTCAAAGTGACATTTTGTACAAGAATGGTGAAAAACACCAAGGAGAGAAGATAAATTTGGTTTGGTTTTGTATTCAGGAGATCTACGAAAAAAAATTGAGACCTGACCTTGAGCACTGAAGGCCCGCCCACTCGTGTAGGCCCTTTTGGCGCGCTTCAATTAGCCTCACTTATCGTGTGCGGACTAGGTTTCTATGCGTTATTATTCTAAGTTCAAAAACACCATAACTTGTATCAATACATACAACGCATCAGTAGGATTAATAGAAGTCATTATTCCCTTGTATGTTTTTAAATTATATTTTAACTGATTACTTTCAGCCCATAAAATCGTTATACGGAGAATTCGATTGCTTTTTAGTCTATTACGAACATTGACTTACAATTATATGGACGTCGGGTCCGCGCGAAAAAGTGTCCGAACTTATAGGGCGTTAAAATCGTATACAGAGCGTCATTCACGCTTTAGTCTTCGTTTGTTCGACTGACAGCGAAGCAAGCAAAATTAGACAGTACTGCGATTACATTACAATTTAAATTCAACGTTTTAGCTTTTTCATATTCCATTACATGTCACTACGTTTAAATAGGTTGACTGGGACATTTTTTTCGTGGTTTTTGTATTAGACCCGTCGTCTATTTATTTGTACGTCAATGATTACGATCCAAAATTTGATAGAGATAATTCCATAAGACGCTATTTCTACGGCTGTCCTAAACAAATTTGTCACGCCAGACTTAATGTTATAGGTAAGTATCTACGGACCCATAAATTTCTTCGTAACACGATAAGCATTACTAGATGCTAGAGCGCCAAAAAAAAAAAGCTTGTAAATAATAGGGGTTTGATTTTCCTATATCAATGGGTTTAAATCTAAAATTGCCGATTTATCGTAATTTTATTTGAATTAAAATTAAACCTGGCAGGTGTCAAATTTCAGAGCGAAACTTTTTTCTCACAAACACTAAAACATTGTTAATTAAAAAAAAATGATATTTTTGACGTTCAGTTGTTTTTACATTCAGTCAACTAATTTGCGAATATGAGGTCCCACATGATGTTAGCAGTAAATGCTCGTAATGTCAATGCTGTGTTTGGAGAGGACACGGTTAACGAACGCAGCGTGCGTTTTTCGATAATTTTCGAAATTTCGATTTGAAGAATGAACCACGAGGAAGACCAGTCACTAAGGTAAATAACGATGAATGAAGGTGATGAAGCCGACCCGTATCAAACTACCAAGGAATTAGCGACATGGTTTAATGTTAGCATACCCACAATATGATATAATACGGCATTTGAACAATGACGGCGAAACTCGCAACTAAACAGCTTCACCATTATTGCTCCATGATAACGGAAGACCTCACACTGCTCGAGAAACAGTTCTAACACTGTAAGACTTGCAGTTAGAAACCATCTATCCCTACGTACTCGCCGGACCTCGTCCCAACAGAGTATCATTTTTTCCGCGATTTGAGCAATTTTTTGCACGCAAAAGATATTCCTTCCCAGGAGGCAGTACAAAATGCCTTCATACAGCTTGAGGAATGCAGGTTCCCAGAGTTCTATCGCAAAGGACGAAATGGATGGAAGGAAGGAAATGTATAGACGACGAGGGTAAATACTTTGATTAAACAAATATGTTTCATCTTCCAAAAAAATTTGTTTTGGTTTTCTGTACGAAACGGCAATTCCATATTTTAACCCCTAATACCTATAGGTCATATAGCTCGTGCGCGACACGCCCGCGGGACACAGACGTTGGCCCTGGCCAAGTGGTACGACGCGTGCGTGCGCGCGGATATACGCGACCAAAATGCTCGAGATCTCTCTTAAGACAATATGCAATATATAGAAGGAAGTTTAGCTAATCTGTTTATTTTCCTATATTGATATTAAAACCACGAAACTATCTTTATTATTATATCAATTCAGCATAAGCGGCATTTGTTTATATTAATAGTTATTTGTTATGCAAGGCTGAAAAGCTGTTGATTGACGCTAGTGCTTGTATTGAAACTTGAGCAAGCGAAGGAAGCTAAATTACGTAAATAGATTCCTGAGCGTAGCGAGGGTTTCAAAGCACGACACGCAAGACACCTTTGCTGTCGAGCGAAACAAACAACTTTCACCTCACTATCGCGAGGAAAATGTTAGATGAAAGAAAAACAGTTGAACTATAAAACGTCACTTCTTTTTAATCAAAAGAAAATGTTTATCTTCGGATGCGCTCTGAATTTGCACCTCATCAATTTTGATTCTTGCTTGTACTTATAATTTTGTGTGGTTAAGTGATTATTGAAATTATTTTCGTTCTTCGTTGAATTAAAATAATTTAGTAAACACAATTATTTATCATTGTCAATATAATGTCAAAAACAATATGAAATTAAATATAACAACAGATGTATGTTACACAACTATGGAATGTACGACAAATCGCGTAGTCGAACGTGTCAATCTTTTTTTTCATTGAAAGAAAAAGTTAGGTGCACCCATCGTTAAGATCGAATTTCAAAAACCTTTTCCACGCTAGCGTGCAATAAATGCTTTTGCGCGCAGATTTCTAATACGAAAGGACGCCTTTCCAAGCTAGTGAGGTATAAGATTATTTATTAGTAACCGTAGTAAACGAATGGTCTTTTGAACGTTTTTCCTTGTGGTATCGTTGTTACTTTTTATGGCATGTCACAGATAAGGAGGTGTCACTTTATAAGGATTCATCTCGATCATGATTGGACTACTTCACTTTATAGGATTGCTATCTTGCAACTTCTAAATTTTGTTCTTGTATGAACAAGGTATTATGACGATTGGGTTGTAGATTGCAGATTTACTACGATCGCCAACTCGCCTGCCAATTGTGGCGATTATGGCGAGTGCTCTATAAAATATTGAGAACTTGATGCCATTTAATAGTTAAACTACAAACAGCATATATTTGCTGTTAGTTATTCGTGTTGGGGAGCCTAAGTCTGAGGATGCTAACAGATTGACTGTATATCGAGTTCTTAGGTTTTCGCGATTGTTACACATAGGAAATGAAACTATTTTTCCGGATTTAAATCGCGTATATTTCATATGTGTTTGATCATTTAAATGATCAAACACAAATTCAATCTGTAATAAACTTATCGAACAAACCGTTAGATCAGTCTGCTTTTTCAGTTTTGCAAAAGGGTTTGAATTACGCAGTGGCTCCTCGTCGTGTTCCATATGAAGAAATTATTTGTAACGTTGAGGATTGTCTAGTTAAAAACAACGTGAGACAGGAAGATTTGGAGGCAATACGCCAAGACGTTTCGTCAATATTGCGTTCAAATAAACAGCCCAGACCGAATCTTACTCGGGATGAATATAACGCGCTGAAGACCTTCCGCGAAGATCCTGAATTAGTCATCCTTCGTGCAGATAAAGGTAACGCGACGGTGGTCATGAATACGTCAGTTTATAATAGCAAAATAACTGACTTACTATCGGATGAAAGCACGTATAAAAATGTGAAGAAAGACCCTACCACCAAGATATTAAAAACAACAACTAACTTAATATCTAAGCACTCCGATACGCTGAAACTTGACGTAAGTGAGTTTGTCCCCCGTTGCGTAAAACCCCCTAAACTGTATGGGTTACCAAAAATACATAAGGCTGACATCCCACTCCGTCCCATAGTTAGCCACATTAACACACCAACCTACAAACTGGCTCAACACATGGCAAAGGTACTGTCACCATTGAGAGGGAACACTTCTACACATGTGAAGGATTCATACCATGTCATCAGTGGAATCAAAGATCTACGGTTAACTGATGATGACACCATGGTCAGTTTGGATGTTCAGTAGCTGTTTACCAACCTACCAGTAAAAGACTGCATTGAAATTGTACGTAGAAACCTGAGGGAACATAATATGTCCATTGAATATGCAGAGTTATTAGAACACTGCCTAACATCAGGCTATCTGTTGTGGAATAATGAATTCTACCTACAAATTGACGGTATAGCGATGGGATCCCCGGTAACTCCCGTTGTTGGCGATATTTTCATGGAGGACTTCGAGGAGCGAGTTTTACCCATGGCCCCAGCTAGGCCGAAGATTTTCAAACGGTACGTTGATGATACTTTCACAATATTACCTAAAGATAGCATACCTTCTTTCTTGGACCATCTTAATTCTTTTAGTACTAAGATCCAATTTACTATGGAACAAGAGAATTGTGGTACTTTAGCTTTCTTAGATGTTTTAATTAAAAGAAATCCTAATAACACCTTAGGCCATACTGTATTTCGAAAGAAAACCCATACAGATAGTTATCTCAATGGTAATTCCCATCACCATCCTAGCCAGTTAGCTACCGTGGGCAAATCTTTGTTTCAGAGAGCACATGGTGTCTGCGACAGTAATCATCTGGCAGGGGAACTTCAAGATATAAAGCAAGTTCTACATGCGAATAAGTTCAAGATTCCACGCCAATGCCACAGGCCCCGTGTGAAACCACCAACAGTCGAGCGAAGACCTGCCATCTTACCTTATGTGAGAGGTGTTACAGACAAGATCGGAAGAGTCCTCAGGTTCGCATCTATCAAGACCTATTTCAAGCCCCTGAGGAAGATTTCTCAGTTCCTGAGACCCGTGAAATGTAACATTCCCTTACTGGATGCAGGATTTTACAAGCTTGACTGTAAGTGCGGTCTCTCTTATATTGGACAAACAAAGCGAAGTATTTGTACCCGCGTCAAAGAACATATAGCTGATGTCAAACACCGTCGCGTAAACAAGTCTGCAGTCTGCGAGCATGTCATGGATAAACCTACACATTCAATAAAGTTTGACAAACCCCAGGTCCTTGCAAAAGAAGTCCGTTATCTACCCAGGATGCTGCGAGAGGCCATTGAAATTAAAAAACATCCTAATTTCAACAGGGAAGATGGTTTCTCCGTACCACCAGTTTGAGATCCAGTATTTCCTCTAATGAAAAATCCCAAACAGACATAAGACTGCAGTACTAATTAATATGTTTTAGTTTATTCTAATTTCTATTAATAATTAATAATAAATTGAACTTAATAAAAATTCATTCAATAAAATAATTTGTAAAACTTAATATAGCTTTTTGGAATGATTTCTTTGTAAAATTAAAAATAAGGTATTTAATTAATAACCATTGTAACTATAGTGAAAAAATAGGGTGGTTTGCATCAATATTAGACATAACTGTTTGAAGACCTGTACCACCTCAGTCAACCGTGACCATGGGACCTGTAAAGGGCCCGAAACGTCGGTTTGTTTGAAAAAACAAATATACGAGATTGACTATGTTTGCAGTTAATGCGTGAAGTCGTTATCACCTACATGCAGTCGAGATCTCGGTTGCATGAAGTTGATTACGACTTGACGCATTAACTGTAAGCACGCAGCCAATCTGTTAGCAGCCTAAGATGCACATCTCGTGATTTAGTTTAGAGTCCAGTCTCCTACTGGTTTTGTTAAAGAAAATAAGATAAATAAATATAACAAAAGGATCAAAATTAATAGATGACATGACAATTTACGATTTTCAATATGTAACGCTTTTTGATGACTATTTTCTTTTATCGTCAATACAAAACATAGAAATCAATATCAGCTCCACTATTGCAGGATCAGCAAGAACCTGGTCAGTCTCTAGCACCAAGACCACAACACCACAAACAGCAGTGACCTCATCAGCGAAACCAAAGATGGCTATAGTTATTACGCCAAAAGTAACGCTACAACATATGTCAAAACCCACAACATCCACTGATGCTCCAAAAGACATTCCATCGGTATGGACATACGTGAGCGTAGGCCTGGCCGTGGTCATTGTGGTTTTAGGAGTGGTAGTTCTATTATGTCTTTATGGGAGACAACGAGGTCAACACGCAGCAACACCAGACACTGAGGTATTATAACTACGTACTACATTTATTTGTATAAAATACATTCATCGTCTGTTGTACTAGAAATATCGAAAATAAATAGATTGCCCTCCGCTCCGGCCAGATGGAGGGACGATCTACGAAAGGCTGCTGACAGGAAGGGGGCGCGACATGCTGCAAACCGCGCAGAATATATTCAACAGGACACCTCTGGACGAACTCTTCCACAAAGACCTGACTGCTACTGAAAATGTAGCTCAGCTTTGTAAATATTGCTTTTCTTTTTGCTTTTTGTAATAAAGGATGTAATAACAACATGTTCACTTTTGTTCATCTTGCATGGATGTCGCTACGTCCAAGATTAAAACCTTGAATTGTATGTACGACGGATATGCGTGC
>NW_020654823.1:16151-28128 GCF_003589595.1 Hyposmocoma kahamanoa | reverse complement strand
ATTTATCATTTCCTTTAGTCCACAATTCGGAGTTACATAATGACATACTTCTGAATTTTTGAAAGTGTGTTGCGCTATTTTCAAAATGGAATTTCTTTTATTGCAGCTTAACATACAAATCTTTGTTTTAGTCAGCATCTGTTCGTTATTTTGTTTCTTAATTTTAAGTGGCGTATTTCGAATGTTGGAGTTGATTTTCTTAAAAGCGTTCGGTTGTGGTGTAAAGAACTTCGAATTTAAAGTATTAGAATCTGTTGTAGCTTTCGTCGGCGAAAAATTTGTTGTATTTAAAATTTTATTGTTTGTACTTTTTCTATGTCTCTTGTTTGGTGATTTGCAAATCCTAGTAAGTAGTTCAATCTTCGTTTTTTGTTCTGCAAATCTTTTGAAAAGAAAAATTTTCTGAGTGCAGGTTTTCAATCTCTGCTTCGGCAGATCCGAGTTTACTTTGTAGGATCTCTATTTTTTCATTTAATTCAGTTAAGTCATGGCTGTAATTCATTCGTACTTCTGGACAGCTCCTATTTAACTGACAAGAAATCATATTTACTGTCTCTTCTAGCAGATCTTCGTCAGATAGTGACTGAAATGAGTTTTCAGTGCTCACGTTTATAACATACTTGTTCCGCATAGTCACATTTTCAATATTTGTTATAGGCGTGGACTCAGTATCTATAGTAATCTGGTCATGTCTTAATGATGGGGTAGAGCTAGGAGTTGTCATTTGCTCTGAGTTTACAACATTTTTCCTCTTTTTACTTACTGTACATAAATGACATTTCCAGTGATCTTTGGATTTTGCTACAAGTTCTTACTCACTGATAGAACTAGAACGCATACTTCCCGATATGGTGGAAAAAAAATATTTATACCGTTGCACGCAGATAGGCTCCAAAGCAAAGAATCAAATATGAGAGGACCTGAATATGGAAAATATGAAAGAGTGATCAACAACCTGCAAAAACTATAATACATGGGGGGATTGCATTTTTATGAGATACACCTTGGTCAATTTCCGCGGGAAGTAAAAAATGTTCGAAATTCAAATAAACAAGATGGCCGCCATACAAATTTTCTGCCTGGGTTAAAAAACATTCAAGATGTCGATTTAAAAATGGCGGCCGAAGAAAAACTTGCTTCGATCCGGCTGAAAATTGGCATGCGAGGCTCTTTAGGCAAAGGCTCCTAATCATAATTTGGGGTCAACAATTTCTTTTCGCCATTTTTTAATATGGCTGCCATATAAGTGTTTTTTTATACATATAGCTGCCGAAAGGGATTTGCTCTGATTCGACTGAAAATTGGCATGTGAAAGCCATTAGAAATACCGGATAATAATTTGTGCTCAAAATTTGTTTTTCGCTATTTTCAAATATGGCCGTCATAGAAGCGTTCGTTGGCGGCAGAAAAAAAATTGCTCAGATCCCTTTGAAAATTGGCATATGGGGGTGATTGATAATAACTTGTGATCAAAATTGGTTTTTCGCCATTTTTAAATATGGCCGCCATACAAACTCTATTAGCGGCAAGTAAAAATTTGCACTAGTTCAATTGAAAATGGACATGTCGGGGTCTTTATGAGTGTTTAATAATAATTAGCGGTTAAAATTTATTTTTCACCATTTTTCAATATGGCTACCATACAAACTTTTTTGGCGATAGATACAACTTTCTTCTAATTCGACTGAAAATGACATGACATCATAGTTTGGGGTAAAAATTTTGTTTCCGCTGTTTTTCGATATAGCCGTAATTTATTTATGTAACTTGTTTTGCTCGGACTGAATATTAGCACGAAAAGATTTCTAAGATTGTTTGATAACAATTAGGAGTCATAATATATTTTTGGAATTTTTAAATATGGCCGCCATTAAAGAGCTATTTAAATTTTTGCCCGAAGTGTCCGCACGCCTTCGTATGAAGGTAATTATATACGGAGGCGTAATAGATTACGAGTACTTGATCTCACAATTGTAAAAATGTAAGGCCATACTTCTTGATGTAGTAGAAATGAGATACTTATTACAGCGTAGTTGTATCTCAACCACAACTGTTAGATTCTATTTTCTTGAAAGCTATGCCAAAGAGAAGTATTTAGGGGGAAAAAATGCCAAACTACTGCCGAATTTCCTGTACTATGAATACCAAAACAACGATAATCCGGAATACTCAGACCAAAACCAACTTAGAAATGTTCGTTTCTTAAATTGGCCCAAATCGGGAATCGACCTCCTCATCAGGCGCCTATAGCGCTGTGCCACCGAAGAGCATGAGCACACCCCGTAAACTGAACCCGACCACGCGCCGCAGGTCGAGTATAAAATATAAAATAGTCTTATAAAATGTGAATACAAACGAGAATCATATAAAATTAATCTATATGAAGTGTATTTAGTCCAAGTGAAAATTATATTAAATGAGCGTTAATATCTAAAAATATTTCTCATTATATTAATTAATCAACATTGACTTTATTTAATTTATTTGAATTTAACTCAATTATTATGATTGAACCATTTTACTTTAACTTATTTTCTTAAACAGTTTTATTTGCGTCGACGCGTGCAAGCACTAACGATGCGAACAGTTTCTTTCTTTGTTAGTTTTACCTGCCTAGCACATCCTTTGAGGAAATAGGGGAGGCGAACCAAACACTCACGCTCCATCACACACACATATACCTACACAGACCCATACACGACAATTTATATCAGTAATTTACAGTTAGTTATGAACTCAGTTTTTATTGTACCAATTTAAATTTATATTTCTACCCAATGTTGTATTATATCGCGTATTTTGCACACACATTGAGTTTCTGTAATTGGCTTTTGTACTGCTTAAACACATTTGTCAAATAAGTTTAGGAATTCTGTTGAAACTTTGTTCATTGAATAAAATAGAATAAAATAAAAAATATTTTTAACCGACTTCAATAAAGGTAGTGTGTGGAGGTATATTACGCGATAACTCTGCTATTTGTGAACCGATTTTAAAATTTCTTTGAAGAAAATATTCCACCTCTAAGGGTGGCAAACTAGGGGATGAATGACTTTTGAGATCGGTTTTTTTATAAAGTATTTGATTCAGGATTTGATTTTCACACAAGAGAGGTGCACCCTTATATAATGGTTCCTCCTTACTTGTGGCATGACATAAAAAGTAAGACTGCTACTACAGAGAAAAACGTCAAGGGAACCTGTAGCTTACTTTGCTTACTAATAATCTTTTAAATAAACAAATACTGTTTAAACTTAGTTTGTATAATTATAAGGATAGCTTCGACTTCGCCAATGTGCACCCCGCGGGCGTGTCCCGCACGAGCTTGACGGCCTATAAATATTTCAACACTGCACGTGCTGGTACAATTCTGATAAATTAATGGGTCTTTAAATACTTACCTATGACATTAAGTCGGGTGTGACATTTTGTTTTACGTGTAGTATTGGAATAGACACCCATGGAAAGATATTTTTCAAATTTATAATATTCGGCTAAAAAGCAATCGAATTCTTCATGTAATGGTTTGAAGGGCTGAAAGTAATAAAATCAATTAAAATATAATTTAAAACCAATCCCATTTAATTCAACTTTGGGAAGAGTTAATTGAATGTTTTTGTAGTACAAATTATCAACATTATTACGGCTATAGAACAAAAAATCTCATAATCCTATCAATTTGTGTGTGTAATGTATCATATAATATGTTATTCACATAAAGTTAATTGGCATAATTTTATTTCCTACAAACTCATTTAATATATTAATTCACTTCATATAACGAACCTTTAATATAATCTTACATTCTATAACCTCATTTTTAATTACAACCATAACTTATAAACCACAGTTAACATAACGTCATTTTATCTAAATTTAGAAATAGGGCTATTTCCGAAAGACGATATCCCTAATACTTAATATTATATTAATTATAATTTGCCTTGGAAACATGTTCGGAAACGCAAACAAATTCGTTTCTGGCACTCGCCGGCCGCTGCCGCTACACAGTCGCTCCGTTTGCTCGGCTCGTGCTGCTTTTTCATGTACAGTCAAGAGCACGTCAAGCTTGACACTTTGTACTTTGGACTGTTCATATCACAAGCGCCACAGGGTTGGATTTTTAAACCTTAAGTGTCAAGCCTGACGTGCTCTAGACATTGTACTTACCTAAACTAATGAATGGGAGCCGCAACCAAGACTTGATCTATGTTTATGATACATTTGTTTTTTTAAACCACCAAGGGATTCAGTGTCTAACAATAATAATTTTGTCGAAATAAAGATTCAGCATTGTAAACTATATTACGGAAAACAATTCTCCCTCTGCACCTCCGGCTTTTAAATTACGTTCCTAGTATCGAACAGACGAGTACCAAGGCGAGTCCGGTTTAAACTTATTATTTATAAAAAGTGATATTATACCACGTAAAAAGTATCCAAATTGACAATATATGAAATGATTGTTATGTAATATGAGCTTTATGTAATTTTTTTCTATAAAATAGGAATGTTATATCAAATTACAATTACAAACGTAGTTATATTATAGGAAGTGAAATTGGCCCAAATATAAATTATATTGAATGTTTTGAAATTAGTTTATTTAATTTTCGTACAAGTGAGGCGCCCCTTACCAATTTAAAAACTAAATATAATTTGAAACACTGGGAAAATAAAAATTTTATAAACGAACTTTCGGTTCAGGACCCCGATTATCCTCGATCCCGATTATCTTCGATATTTTAACCGAATCGTTCGACCGTTAAACTGTCGTATTCGAAACCGATTACGGTTCGGTTTTTGACGTTCGATTCGGGTGTTGTGAATAATAATGAAAAGAAATCGTGCGATGTCAAATCGAATCGGTCGACAACAGAGTTATCGTAAGGTTCTGAATCGGGGTCCAGGCCTGTTGTGTGTAACGTCTCTACGTTTAGAAAATCACGGCACCGATAATTCTCTACTTTGAGGTAAAGTATACTTACAATAACGGCAACCGAGTAAAAATAATTCCTAAATTTACCAAAGGACTTATTGTCCAACACTGTTTCAAAAAGTTTTCGTTTGTTGTTGCTTTGGACATTTTTGTCAAATCTTTCACACCTGAAACAGAGAGCGAGTACCATATTTTACAATGTGTGGAACTTAACGGAACTGTCCTCTTTTCCTCGTGTCGATGGCGTACTTTTGAAAGTATTTGCCAAACAGCGAGTACCTTAGTACTCGCCGATGGTTCCCTGAACCATGAAACTGTGAAAATAGTGGAATAAATTACGATTTATTCCACTTTAATAGTGGCCCAAACTAAATTAGTTCATTTTTACTTATTACACAGTTGTAAGTCGTGAAGAAGACACCGACATTACCATTGGTGAAAACAATCACTAAACGAGTCAAAATTGGTAAGTGACGACAATATTAGAGTACTAATGGTTTGTTGGCCGCAGTAGAGGGTGCTGTAGTCGCGACGTTCCCTCAGCAAAGACACAGTTTTCAGGTCGGAATTCTAAGATATTTTATTTTCAAATCACTTAAACTAATTAATTATAATTATTTATATACGGGTATATCCAAACATTATTATTTTAAAAGTCGAAAAAACAAAGTGTTGAACTAAGCGAAATGTCTACGTAGCAGTTTGGTCTTTCATATGAGTCTGGTGAGCTGCTAAATTGTCTGGTCGCGTCTCGTCAACAAATACAAAGATATCATCATAATATGATAAAGACCTTTATCCTGTTACTGTAAATTTTGACAATCACGATGATGATAATTTTCATGACGACTTTCACGGACGCGCAACAGCCAATGGCAAAGGCAATAGCTGACTTACAATATGTCTAATAATTCTTTTGTGTAATAGTACATTATTGCAGAGGCCGGGAAATAAGGGATTGCTGGGCGAGTATAAGTTACAAGACCTAGCACCAGCGAGGTCTTGTATTAGCACGAGACAGGCAAGCCCCGTTCCCACCGAGGCATGTATAATGCTTTTCTCAAACTATGTAAGGAAATAATAATAGACGAAAGAGATTGCTAAAAGAACATGTCAGGCACATTAATAGTATGTGTTTGAATGTGTATCTATTACCGTATTCTCTTTATTGCTCTTCTCACTAGCACTCATTGTCCTACCATTCATACTCATTGCTACCAAAATACAAAAAAAACGAAAAAACAAAAGAATACCTAAACACTTTAGTTTAAATGTTTCCGCCATTTTCTTTTTTTTTCAGTAAGCTGTGCAGGTAGGTATTTTTAATTCTCACAATTACGAACATTGGGCAGTTGGTTGTATAAGTTTTTCTTTTTCCTGTTTACATAGTTCATTATTGGTACGTAAGGAATTTAGCTTGAATTTTTTCAATTTGTTCTGAGTATTTTTTATAGTAAGGGTTCCAAATTGAGCACACATATTCCACTTGAGGTCGAATTAGACTAATGTATAAGTAAAGATAATTGATAGACGAGAGAAGTCGGTAGCAGTTCTCATGACGAATTTATACATTCGAAACCCTTTGGCAACGATGGAGTCAATGTGTAGATCGAGATGTAATTTATTATCTAATATTACTCCCAGGTCTCGCAGGGAATCCACTACTGATAATGAGTTATTGCAAAGTTTGTAATTATATCTAATTTTTTTCTTCCTTTTCGTAAAACTAATACTGTTACATTTAGGGATACTTAGCTTGAGTTTATTTATACTACAATAATGAGTTAAATGATCTAAATCATTCTGAAGTAAAGTACAATCAATATCACTAGAAATGCTTCTATAAATTTTTAGATCATCAGCATATAAAAGAAAATTTGTGTTCTTAAAACAGATTTTAATATCATTTATAAATATAATAAACAGCAGCGGGCCTAACATGGATCCCTGAGGTACACCTGATGACACATCGATTAGGTCTGAATGGTATCCATTAACAATGACTCTTTGCGACCTGTTACAAACGTAAGATGAGAACCAACGGAGGAGATTCCCTCGAATACCATTGAAGGCAATCTTATCAAGTAATAGTTTGTGATCAACTTTGTCAAATGCCTTTTGGAAATCTGTATATACGGCGTCTATTTGGTTGCCGTTGTCCATATTTTCGAAAACAAAACCAGTGAATAATAATAAATTAGATACCGTCGATCTACGCTTAACGAAACCGTGCTGTTCGGGTATTATAAGGGAACTCAAGACCGGGTACAGCTCACTATGCACTAGTTTTTCAAATAATTTGGCCAATATGTAAAGAATTGATATTAGTCTATAGTTCTCAATGTTTTGTTTAGGGCCATTCTTATAGACAGGAACTATGTTAGCAGTCTTCCATCTAATTGGAAAAGTACCTTCAGACAGGCATTTATTAAAGATTATAGTTAGTGGTGTTGCAATAAACTTGGCTGTAGTTTCTATAAAATAAAATTGGTGGGAGTCCGTCGGGGCCTGGTCCTTTTGTAACATCCAGAGAATGTAACTGTTGATAAACTTTATCAATGCCGAGGTAAACATTGGATAATACATTGCTAGTATCGGCAGATTTTTTAATTTATTTAAAAAAATATAGTAATTAAATAATTAATGTCTAAATCTAATAATACAACGGAATTTAGTTATAATATGTTATCAACATGTATTTCAATTTGTTACATTGTTCTTTGATAAACAATATTTTAAGTCGCTTCGTTCTGGCATCGAATTAGTTTTTATATAACGCAAAAAAAAATTGTAATCTGACAAACTTTGTAATTGGCTACGTAAATAGATTGTTCAGAACTGTAAACCAAATTTGAAAGCCGTAAAGTTTGCAAATAAATAAATAAATACGTAAATAATTTACTAACTATTTGCGAATCGGATTTAATAGCCCATCTCGGAAGTATCGCATCAAATCAGAGGTGCTTCGGAAGATCTACCCCTTATCAACTCTTGTACCCTCTAAAGTATCAGGCCGTAATCCACCATGCTTAAAAACATTACTTACCAAAATTTTAAATCTCGGGCAGAATCTAAAACTTTCACCGTTAAGATTTTACCCTCCTTAATAGTTAAATTCTGAGTCGATTCCGCATAATAGCATGTCAAGTCTTCTTCATCGTTCTTCAATTTAAAAATGAACTCGTTTTCTTCTTCTTCCGCTCCTGAAAATTGAATTTATATTTTAAGTCATAATTTTACCAGACTGTCTCCGAATTGTACTTTTATATTAACTTTTTTTATATTTTGTGCGAAATTATACTTTAAGCCAATTTGTTTAGAGCGTACAGTGTAACAAAATGCGCAAAAATTGTTCAGCTAGCTGTCGTATACTAGGCGGAATGTCGATTCCCTACTGAAACGCTGAAGTTTTTCTTATTTAGACTTAACATTGTGACCTTTGGCCTCAATTATCTGAGCTCACAAATCGAAAATTAAAGCTTGGTGCGTATTTCGAAATTATTCTTGCGTATCGGCCAAAGAACGGCCGAGTAATTCCGAGCGGAAAATGTACAATTTGAGTGGATGCAAAGAAAGCTTCTCTCGCTCCGCTTACTGCGGTTCAATAAAAGTAATCGTCGCTAAGACATAATAATAACTCACCAACAATATGAACAAATCCTGTCCATGTTATTTTTGAATAGTAAGCTTTTTCGTAATAATATAAATTATTCGGATGTATCTTGGCGCCGCCTTTCCGAGTAAGCAGGGTACAATTCCATCGCATGTGATTTTCACCAACGTTTACAGTATCCTGTAGATTGATTTGAGAAACGAGACAAAAGAATGTTACATAGAAAAAGATCAAGGATTGTCAGTTCGCCGTTTCATCATATGCATAGTTCCAATGTTATACGAGCTCAGAAACTTGTAATTAAAACCAGAAGGGCCCAACTCAAGTTTATGCTTGTTTTTCCAATGCCGAAATTGTGACGCTAATATTGGCTTCAATGTCTGTGTCATTTAACTTGTCACCCTTCAGTATTTATGTTAAGTACCACATACTTACTATAATAGTTATGGCTTCATTTGGATTTTCATATTCAGAAAAGTCGTCTCTTTTTAAAAGTACTTCAGAGTTTTTGCCATCTTCATTATAGTTTTGGCACCTGAAACATTATATTATTATTTTACTAACAGGATTACTAATAGGAGCCGGAGCTCAAGATTGGCGCGTAAATGGGTTGATATAAGTGTTAAGGACAGCACCCTCTACCCCATTATAGTGGAACTATAATGACTTATATCGAAGATATCGATGGCATCGACGGCATGTGCTCGAGGATAGCATCCAGTTCCTGTACCATCCGCGAGGGGGCGCTGAACACCTGTATAAATAGGCTTCTCATTAATTCCGTGTTCTCTTCAAACCCGGACCTGGGTGCGACCTGCAACTCTGTACTTGTCAATACGAAGTATTCAATATAAAATAAAGTACTTTATTGGAAAGATCCTGTCTACAACCCTGAGAAATCAAACAATAGGTTTCGATTAAAAGAAGGGAAGAGAAAACTTACCAAAAATGATCCACTCGATCGTAGTTCCCAAATATCTTGACCATTAATGGTCCCTCCTTGACGGTGATGCTCGTACTGGTGTCACATACATCGCCGCTGCCGCCGGTTTTTATTTCGTACAGAATCGCATTTGCTAGATTTGGTCTATTCTTCACTGTAATGAGATCATTGTTTATTAACTTAACGATTTCATCTGACATGACGAAGACGATATCGGTTGGACTAATTTCTGGAAATAACTTTCCAAAATTCCAATATAAATAAATTTCCAAACACCAAGCTGTGAGGGTGTCTAAACAAGGTTATCGTCAGGATTGCCAGTCACATTAATTATTTAATTTTATTTAAGTCTTGCTTGTAATCTTTGGTACCACCAGCATCATAAATTAAAAATTCATTCCCAGACAATTCAACTTAATGAACCATGACTGGAGTCATGTATATAGAGTAGATCTGGACCTAGCAGTGGGAGGTACAGTCGGACAATTTAGTTTTAGACCATGAGACAGGTGCTAGTATAACTGTTAAGACCAAGATTCATGTCATCGTTAGAAGAAATAGCTTCTATGAAATTGCGCAAGTTAGCGGGAGTCCGTCTTGCACATTGTTTTGGATAATATTATGTTTTGTTTAATGCCTGGTAGTGTGTTGATACTAACCTGGTAAAGCCTTGATTGGTTCATACACCAATTTCACTGCGATAAGCAAAGTTTGTTGAAAAAAATTATTAACATCGCAAGTAATTATGAACTCGTTATGGTTGCAGTTTATTACAATATCCATATAAGTGTCGTTATTTTTACTTTGTATACGTTTTTCAATACCTGAAATTCGTTTTTAATTTATTTGGTTAAGGTTGTCCTGTAAGAAGTTTTACTTTAGATGCTTGTATCAAACCAAGAAATAAATTTTTCCCAATTAGTTCTCGTTTGGGTGTTCTGGATGTAAGCGATTATGCTAATTTCCTTTTCGATATTTAGCTGTCCTTTACAATGCAAATGGATCGCCCTAACTCATTTACAGGCCAACCACTAAACTGAGTCAGTTCTTGAGGTAGCTGCGGGATGCGGGAGGTGACTGCACACGGGATAATTGGAACAAGATTTTTCTGACAATATTGTTTTTATTAAATGTAAGAAGCTGTTGGTTTTCCATGAACAAATAAATAAATATTGAATAACAACTTGATTGAAAAATATGCACAATGGCTCATCTATTCATTTCAATTATTATCAATGGAATAGTCTTTTTACTATCGTTTCACGTAAGAAGAATTGACCAATTTGGTAGGCAGTTATTTCAATCAACTTGTTATTGAATATGTCACGTAATCCGTCACCCCTCCCGCACCCCGCAGCTACCTCAGGAACCGACCCAGTTAAGAGGTAGGCCTATAGCTAAACGTTATTTAAAAAACTCACTGAACCAACAGTCTTTTTTTTTCTGGATACATTATTATGTGGAAAAATCAGGTCTTCTGTATTTGGAGCTACATTAAACGCTCCGTGATGCTATAATGATGACGCAAAACTTTCAATAAATTTATATTTTATAAATTGCCTATAAGTATGGAAAACTGCTTTAGAAATAGTCGCGAAAGTCTCAAATTTCCCTGAATTTTCGAAACAGTATCGAGCCTCGATTTTTTTCCTGACAACCGGAAATGCAGGCTGAAAACCACCCAGGCGGGTTTCGTAACAAAAATCTCTGCCGGCAGTGACACGTCGCATATTTATTTGTTAATTTATTTACCATTAATTCTTCTAAAAATGAAGTCTATAGAATAGAGGTTTGGAATATTTGTGTGACACCCCAACTTCAGTACTCGTGGTGCGTTGTATTTTAAGATCCCGCTGCATATCACGTCGATTTTATCTATCACTTTGTAATTCCATTGTTTTATCTCTGGTACACCACTCATATAGATATCTGCAATAGACAATTAAAAGCTGAGTCTCTTCGAGTAATGTTAACAAATTAATACTTATTTAGGTCATCGGACGAAAAGCAGGAAAAGTGTTTTTCTAGATCAAAGGTTTAGGTACTTAGTATTAAATGACGGTCTTTCTATAACATACGATACACCTGAGGATATTGTCTAACGAATACTGCTAGTTTGTTACACGATAGAATGTACTTTACCCGATCATATAAAATCCCAAAAACAGGGTCAAATAACAGTCTAAAACTGAGTAACTTTGCATAATTTTTACATTTACATTAAAATTATCCCTTGACATTATATTTCAAATTGTATAGTATGAAATTGATAATAATTATGAAATAAATGATTCTATTCTATTCATGGAGATATTTCTCTTTAAGTCCTATAAAAACCTGCTAAATTTATAAACTGCTTGCACGCGCTGTTGCGATGTGCTTCTAATTTGGGGCGCCGACATACATGATTTCAGCCATATAATTTGCGTATGTGCGTGTGTGTCTGTGTGTGTGTGTGTGTGTGTGTGTGTGTGTGTGTGTG
>NW_020654823.1:0-15000 GCF_003589595.1 Hyposmocoma kahamanoa | reverse complement strand
TCTACCAGCTCTAAAGCCAAACTGTGAGTCAGAAATAACTTTTTCATCTTCGAGGTAGTATATAAGTCGTTTGTTTATAATTTTTTCAAGAATTTTGAAAGAGCTGGTAGAACAGATATGGGTCTGTAATTGTGAACACTGTCTCTATCCCCTGCCTTGTATATTGGATGAATCTGTGCACGTTTGTACACTGTAGGAAATACTCCAGTATCTAGACAACGATTAAAGACGTGGGTAATAGGACCAACCAACCAAATAACGTCTTTAGCCATTTTCAAGAAGCTGGTTGGAATGTTATCCCACCCAACTGCTGAATCCAACCTCAAACCAAGCAGAATAGACTCAACTTCAATTGCATCAGTAGAAAAAAAGCACGAAAGATTTATGATTAGATTGAGTTTTGATGAACTCAGTGACTCTATTAGTGATATTGTGCGATTTTTGTCTATTCGTGATTGCATCCGCCAGTAAGCCACATTTGCCACAAAATTTGAAAATTGTCCAGCGGTTTAACGACACGTCGCGCCGCCCGCTGCCCCATTGGTTGCCGTCCAGCGCCTGTCAACGCTGGATCTGTGTCAAATTTTATCACGTCTGTTATATTTTTAACCGACTTCAAAAAAGGCGGTTTTCAATTCGATTGTACTTTTTGGATGTATGTTACGCGATAACTCGGCATTTGTGAACTGATTTTAATGATTATTTTTCTACTGGAAAGAGGATACCGTAGTATTGGTCCCATTTAAATTTGAAGAAAATATTACACGTCTAAGGGTGGTAAACCGGGGGATGAATCCGATTTCGCACACTTTCCGGTAACGGATACAATAAAACTTGGCCAAGATGTGTAATTCCATGAACTTTTGAGGTCGGATTTTTTTTATAAAAAAGTTACAATTGTAATTAGTTACACCGAAAGTAAATATTATACTCTATCAATTTCCAGCATGTGGATTGCGAAACGCAAGGGCCGGCCCCCCGCACTCAAAAAAGCCTAAAACCTAGTCTCACATTCAAATACTCGACCTTAAAGATATCGAGTTCCTAGGTTTTCGCGATTGGAAATGAAACTATATCTTCGTATATCAATATACATGAGACTGCAGTACTAATTATTGATGTGTTTTATTTCCAATTTCCTTTTAAATAAGGTATAAATTTAGTAAAAAGTTCTAGTGGAAGATAAACTACTTTTCAGGATCGAAATCGCGTTTATTTGTTTTTTCAAACCAGCCAACGTTTGGGGCTCCTTACAGGGCCATAACGTATGCAGGAGTTTATAAGCTTGACTGCGAGTGTACATTGGACTGACGAAGCGAAACATTCCTACTCGAGTCGAAGAACATAATATATGTAGCTGATGTCAAGCTTCTTCTCCTTCTTAGTCGCTTCCTCACTGCTGAGGATCGTGACTTCACTTCATCGTGCTAATTATTAGCCTCAGTCGCCTGTTGGAATGCGGCGCTGACAGGTAGCTCCAGTTGTTCAGAGATCTGATCCGACCACCATTTGGGACTCCTGCCTCTAGGTCACTTTCCTTCCACCTTTCCTGTCACCATCAAACGCTCCAGGTTATCAACATCTCTACGTGACACGTGTCCAAAATAACTTATCCACACTGCATGCAGATTGAAAACAGACGCAGTACAATCTCTATCTTGAGTTCCTCAAATACAGAGACATTGGTGCGGCGGGCTGTCCTGGATGCCAGGAACCCATGTGACCGAAAGAAATGAGGAGCCCAGATCTTAGAAAGATGAGAGGTTCTTTCTCAGGAGCAGCAAGCGGCAGGCGCGGTGAAGACCGAACTCATGAAGCCGTTATCCATGGACAACTTAATTCTCGCAGGCTGTTATTTTGCAGGGACCTTTCTTTTTGTTTATCAAATACAAAACAATATCAAAGAATTTAAACAAACTTCACTACTTAACTTAAACTTAACTTTAACTTGACTGCCGTGGCTAACATACGGTAAATGTTCCAGTCTCGAGATATTCGCTGTCAGTCGTTTTGGAGTCCCTGTTAACTTGTGAACCACTTGTGTAGTATTATGTACACATAACTACTTTGGACTGTATTTCTTAGTTTTAATACTGTCAACAACAACTATAGCAAACTCTGTATCAAAGATATTCATTTATTGACAAAAAAGTAAACATAATAACAGTTTAATAATCATGAATTTACAACTTAGCGCCTATTGCACAGAAAAAAGCTAATTCTTAAATCAGAAGAAGAATACAACAAATTATAAGCCTATGTCAATTCTACCGGTATTTGATAAACGATTTGAATCTTTGTTATTGTCCTATTGTTATGTCCCGTATTTTCTTGGCACATCAAACAGCAGATTACTTCCAAACAACATGGATTCATCCAAGGGCGCTCCACGATAACCAATTTAATTTCTTTTTTAAAAGATTTGATCACATCTGTTGATAAGCGCGTCCCCGTAGATGTAATATATACAGACTTCTCATAAGCATTCGACAAAGTTAACCATGGCATTCTTTTAAGGAAAATATCCGCATTTGGTATCAGTGGCTGCTTTCTAAATTGGTGCTCCTCATATCTGGAGGACAGGACTTCAAAGGTGGTTTTAAATGGTTTTACATCAGACCCTTTCTCGACATCCTCGGGAGTTCCTCAGGGATCACATCTTGGCCCAGTATTCTTTAATATGTTTATCAATAACATAACAGCCTGTTTTTCACAATCTTACATTTACCTTTACGCCGATGATCTCAAAATAGCTAAGCCTTTAGAATCTACCTCGGATCCTGTTCATCTTCAACATGATCTGTCTAGGCTTGCCGAGTGGTGCGCAATTAATAAAATGACACTCAATGTAGAAAAATGTTATCATATATATTTTACTCGAAGCAAAAACATTCAAAACAATAAATATAAAGTACATGATAAGCGCATAACAACAATCAGTATCGTAAGGGATCTGGGTGTAACATTTGATTCGGAATTAAAGTTTGAGAACATATTAGCAAAATTGCCTCTAAAGGCTATGTGTATCTTGGCTTTGTATTTAGAAATGGCAAAGATTTTATAATACATCTACTAAAATAAGTATTTTCAACAGCCTAGTCAGATCTGGTCTTGAGTAGGGAAGTGTAGTGTGGTCACCTTTCTATGAGATTCATTCGAACATGATTGAACGGGTTCAAAAGCGTTTCTTGTATCATTTGGCTCACCATTGCAAGAAAGCTAAACAATTTCATTCTTATAACACCCGTTTAAATTATTTCAATATGCAAAGTCTGAAACAACGTAGGCAATTCCTCGATCAAACATTTCTATTTCAAACTACAAATGGTGTAATAGATTGTCCCCAATTACTGTTTAATTTTAAATTTAATTCCCTTTCAAAATACTTCCTGTTTTATGTCGCCCCTTCCCGTAGTAATCTTGGCCTAAATTCCCCCATCAACAGACTGGCAAAAAACTACAACGGCTTGGCGTTAAAATTTGACAGTGAAATAAAGTCAAAGCCGAATTAAAAAGGCTACTTTATTAAAGGCTACTACCTGGGTCGCCACTCACATGAACATACATTTATTTGTACATAATTTACTATATTTAAAATACGTACTTCCTTTAAATGCATCCATATACTTTTGTAATAATAATTAAAGTTGTAATAACAAAATTGTGTTATTGTTGTGTGTTGTGTTGACACGTAGAGTAATCAACAAATAGCTGTAACATTGACCTTAAACAGTTAATTTGTAAGTAGTCAATTACTTTAAGTTGTTTTAATACTCCAATGTATAAACGCATGTCGTTGCAACTTGTAAATGAAACAACACAAAAACTCGAGCCACGATATCGTCAAATTGTTTGTGTATGTTTTGTAAGATGTCCTAAATAAATAAATAAAATAAACTTGAACGGGAATGTATGATGTGTTCGACACGCTCTTAGTCGGGTTTATAGAGTAGACAATAAGTTTTCATACGTACCTTCAAACAGTCGTAGACATTCTTCTCCGGTACCGTTGAGATGTAGTGCTGTAAGATAAAGAACGTAATAACAGATTGTTTATTAAGTGCACAAAACTATAAGTTTACCACTATATATTTCACGGGTTCTAGTCGTTGGATGGGTAACTATTGTTAGCCGTTGTTTATCAATTGTGATAATTATTAGGAATTTTTTATTATTAGTAATTATTAGTAATTAATTAAAAAGTAATTAAACCAAAAAGAACATTTAAACAACATAAAAAGTATTTGTGAGTAAATAAATGGTCGTACCTGCAGAGACGTAGAAAACATGGAACAATATAAAAAAGTGAAGACCAATTTTCATCTTATTTAAATATTTTAACTAAGTTAACAGTAAAACAGGACAGAGTAATGATTATTTAAAAATATTTGCGGAAAATGTGATACCACACTTTATATAGCTTGACCATACAACAGAGTCATAGGTCAATACGAGATAATACCTATGGGGTGATTATTTTAGGCAACATTTTGGATTAATTTACTTATATTTTATTTTTTATTGGTTTCGCGAGAGATGTAGACGGATTGATCCAGGCTCTGCTTCACTTTTCTGATTTTCTTTTGTCAGTTGCATCGCGGTGTAAGACAGCGCCTGTAATTGCACGCTGGCCACAATTATTCGTTTGCAATAGAATACTACTTGTGTTACATTATCTCGGTTTGAAATTAAAATATATTAGTACTCTTCGGTTTACCAACGATGTGTGTTGTCTGTGTCAAGTTTAAATTAAAAGGTTTTTTTAAATCATTCCATTATTTAAATCCAAATTTAGAATAACTTTATTCGAAATTTTCAAAATTGTCGCTGACAACTTGTCTTTCAACTTTCGGTAACTACATTTAAAAACTTTACTCCTTTTGGGCTCCTGCGCCGCCAGGTAAAAGAGCATTTATGCCAAGCTACGTCTGAACTAAATTACAATATGAAAACCTGAACAACGTTTGCTCCTCGACCACGGCAGAATAAAAACAATGGAAGTTCCTTAAGCCTCGATTACTACCAGAACCGTTGTCGCCAAAATATACCAAAGAAATGAATGATAAACTTAACGAAATCTTGATAATGATTGGTCGTAGTTTCTGATTTAAAAAGATGCAACAAATTATGGACTGTTATATAATTTAAACTTTACCCAGTCATTATATCGCTGAAAGTTCAATATCTTTATAGTAAGTTACATTTTGATTTTATATTGAAATTTTATGCAACGAGCTGCCATCTTGCGGCCAGTAGCTGGACTACAACGGACGACTAACATCTGAACAAATAGAAAGTAGTATTTTCTCGGCAACAGATCTCTTCTTTTAATAAATTTTTAAATTAACAAATGTTCGCTAGTTGTAGCGAACAGGGAAAATTCAGTTCCCCAAAAGATAAAACTCGACCATAGTGCATTGGGATAATGTTTACTTTGGTTTGTCACAGTACAAATACAATTCATTATATAGAAAACGGAAAATTTACTAAAATAAGACCGATGATACAGAATACCACACGGGTAATATTTTTGGCGAGGCTATCATTTTTGCACTCCAAAACAGCACAACAAGGCATTTGTCTACGATTTTAGAGAATTTGCGTGAAAGAATATATTATACCGTATAAAGCAAAAATGGCGGACTGAGTTCTGATAAAATAAAAATAACTATGCCCAGCCTATGCCTGCCTATGGCACACGTGAGACGCTCAAAGTCAAAGTCGAAGATTATTTATTCCATAGGTAAAATAAATTTACACTTGATAACGTCACATTTAAGCTACTGCTCGTTCACTACGCTGACATTTTTACCGGAGAACCGAAAGAAGTCACTCCGTTTATCTCTACTTTCTGAATTCTACCGTTGAGATATGACAAGACAAGTTTCGATGCCTTACACCGTAATGTTACAGCTTCCTAATAAGAGTAATATGATCAACGCAATCAAATGCCTTTGAGAGGTCACAGAGAACACCAATAGCGTTCTGGGAACGTTCCCAAGCAACAAAGATGTATTTTAGTAAAGCTAACTAACCACTTCTACTTTATTTATTATTCTGTGGTTTGTACAAACGCAAACCGAGTTATCTATTTCAATACATTTTTCGCTTTCGCCATCGGGATGCAAGGCAGAAGAATTAATTTTATTTCAAATATTTGCTAACAGATTGAGTGCATGTTTGCAGTTGATGCGTGAAGTCGTAATCAACTTCACGCATTAACTGCATGCAGTACCACAAGGAAGCGTATTGAGTCCGCTTTTCTTCATAATTTATATTTATATGGCAGTTAATTGCCATATCATACACAGCACTTACCTATTATGTTCGCAGATGATGTCACGATGTTGTTTACCAAGAATGGTAAAACAAAAACTGATTATGAACTTGACATAAACAATACTTTGAACGGTCTTACTACCTGGCTTAAATCACTAAACTTAAAAATAAATAATTCTAAAACAATATGTATTATAATGTTTGGTTTATTATAAAAAAGTAGAATGTAGCATATTAATCTACCAGTTCATACAATAAATGTTTCTGATTTATGATTTCTGATTTCTGCAGTCGAAATCTGACTGCATGACTGCATGCTGTAGAATTAAAAGAAGTAATTGACATTCTTACGAGGATATATTTTATTGTTTTGCGTCTGAAAGAACTATTTTTAGTAACGGCAAAAGGTACGCTTTCATTTTTGGCTTCGATTATGCCGACGGCGTAATAATAGTAACAGAAGTAGCGCCCGTGCTGCCATCTCGACGTCAATTTTTATACTGAGCTCCTGAGTTAGACGCGCGGTGATAACTGCCTGCAGTCTGCATTTAATGTCGAGTCGAGTCGACTGCAAACAGTAGGTTTTATCGGCATTGAGTTGTATTAGGGCTCATGCAGCGTCGCGACGGCGGTCGCATCGACTCGCAACGACTTATAACGACGAAATGCAGCATGCGGGTGACTAGCGACGTAACATTACCGGCGACCGACCGATATAGCTTAATGAATTTTCGAATAATTATCGTACCTACAGGGAAAATGGATAAAGTATCAAAACTTTCTTTGTTGGAAAATCCCGTTTTACGGGTCCGTGCCACTGAAAGGATAAGAAGAAGGAGATTTAATATCCACTCTATTAATATTCTGCGGCTACTACGAACTGCATCAATTAACCTATGGGTACATTATTACAATTTTAATTACTTATGTAATAATAGGAACATTAATTGATCATCTAGTAACATTCCTAAGCGACTAGCGACGACTGATCGCTGCAAGTCTCACGACCAATGGTCGCCGGTCGCGGGCACGCTGCACTGAGCCGTATTTACGGTTTAGTAGCAGTCTACAGTCTTATGGCATCTTGGCACAGTAAAGTTGTTTTGTTTCGGTCTTATAACAGCCTATATATACAGTTTTATATGCATGAAAGGTTTAATTAAATGGGCCAAATTTCCTTATTTTTTAATGGCCTGTAGAGAGGAAACTAACTTAATTCTAGATTAATTTATTTGTTTAGACTCGACAACAGTTCGCAAACCATGCACAACACTCTTTAGCTTGGAACAGATGACAATTGTGCAAATTCAAAATAACCTTCATTTCGTAGGTAAGTATTATAACACTTGAAATCGTCACAATGGTTAAACTCTACCGCTCATTCGTAATACAGATTCCCCTGAGAAGAATGAGCAAGAAACTCTAGGGGTTGCTCTTTGTAAATAACATTAACCATTCTTCCACTTGATGCTATACATAATTTTCCTAACTCAAATCCACTTCTTGACTTAACAATTGTGTCATCTTTGAACTACGTTAGTAAACATGGTCAGTGCGCCGCGGACGCTTTTTCTTGTCATGAAATGATTTATCTTTCCTACAAAATTCGCCCACCCAAAGCACAAAACAAAAAGGCGTCACTACTCTCGAGGCTGCGTTCTAGTCCTAACAGCATTCTGAAAATGTTTACGGCTAAGCTTGATGCGCCGGTGCTTGAACATTTTATCCAGGTTCTGGTGAGATCATGGGGTTATCGGCGCCTCGAGCGGTAAGTTGCATATACGTGTTTCTTGTGTTTGTCAATGTATTGTCCCGTAAATTGTACCTACTAACAATAGCTTTAAGTTTAAATGTTCTGTATCTTTTTGTATTACTAACAAGTGGGCCATAGATGTCCAAATAAATGATTTATTATATATATATGTCGGCGCAAGACCCTATCCAGTGAACACATGGTGGCGTGTTGTCCACACGATGATTATTTATTAATAGAATAATGATTACCTATTGCTAACAATTGATTTTCTTAACTATGTTTAGTGAAAATGATTTGTAGTTGTCTTCAGACAATGTTCAAAGTATTTAGAATCAAATTTTAATGTTAATCCAAATTTAATGAAGTGATCGGTAACTCATTTTAATTGCTTGCAATATTCGATTCGATTTAAAATTATTTCCAACACAGTTTTTTCAGAACAGGCGCCATCTAGTGGCATTGTTCAGAACCTCTATTTCTTGTTTAAAGACTCTGTTTATTAATTTCTCGAAAACAAAACTAGAACTATAGTTTGAAATTCACATTTAATCGTAAAGTGATTTTAGATAATCAATTTGTGAAATTTAGTTAAGAATTTAACGTAACGCAAATTATTTCAAACACAGTTTTGTCAGAATAAGCGCCAGGTAGTGGCGATCTTCAGAATCTCTATTTCTTGTTTAAGGACTTTGTTTATTAATTTATCGAGAACATAACTAGAACTATGGTTTAAAATTCACATTTAATCGTAAGGTGATTTTAATAAGTTTGTGAAATTTAATTAAGAATTTAACGTAATTTGCAATAATTTGTAAACAAAACCGCGTGGCCGTTGGCGGAATCGATGAACATAAAAGCAGGTATGTCGGCCCGGTGGGGGCATTGCTTTTCGGGGAGTCGCAACGATCACACTGTGAGTACATACATACACTGTATATAGAATTACTGTTGTAAATAAAAGTCATTGATTTAGTAAAAGTGTTTGGTTATTTGCATCATAATGGGTGATTCAGATGATGGTGACGTTAGCGAGGCTGACGTCGCCATTCCTATTAAGCCGACCTCCGCTCCTCCTCCGTTATATATATATAAAGCAAAACCCAAAATTATAAGGGTTATGCTCGGGAAATTGACTGGGGTAACGTTGTAAATGCTGTTTTAATTGATAGTAAAGTATCTGAGTTTAACAATACATTGATTTGGTTAGACAAAAATGTTAGGACTGCTATTAATAATAAGCTCACAGCTAAGGCCAGATTTAAGTACAATCCTACAGACGAGAATAAGCATATCTACAATGAGCGTCGTAATCGCTGCAATAGGTTGCGTAGGGATGGACAACGCCGACACATTCATAGTTCTTTAGAAAATGATGCTCCGGCTAAAGTCTGGAAGTTTCTTAGGTCGCTGGGAGTTGGTAAGTCACGTCAAGATAGTTTCCCAAAAAATTTAAATCTTGATGTTCCTAATCATCATTTCTCTGATTTGGTTGCCTTCGAGGGGCCGACTAAAATATCGACCTAAAATTATCTTTCCTCGCTTCCAACTGCCGACCATTCTCCGTTTGTGATGTTAAGAAGGGCATAGAATCTATTTCGTCAAATGCTGTTGGCAGTGACCATATTGGTCGTAAGATGATTTTACTCATACTTGATGAGATTCTGCCTACGATCTGGTATATTCTTAATTTTTCTATAAGCAGCGCGGAATTTCCTTCCATTTGGAAGGATGCTCTTATCACTCATCTCCCCAAGAAAGCTAACCCTTCAAACCTTTCCGATTTCCGACCTATTTCTATACTTCCCTTTCTATCAAAGCTACTAGAGCGACTAGTTCATAACCAAATTACTCCTTTTCTCATACGAAACAACCTTCTCAACTCCTTTCAATCCGGCTTCCGACCAGGACACAGCACTGTGACTGCCCTTGTTAGGATCACTGATGACATTAGGTATAGTATGTCACAACAGCAACTAACTATGATTTCATTGTTTGATTTCAGCAATGCTTTCAACAACGTTGATTTTGATATTTTAATGGAACTTTTACGCACTCTTGACATATCTTCAACGGTAATCTCTTGGTTTCATAGTTACCTGCATGGGCGTCGGCAACGTGTTCGTATTGATGAGAGGTTCTCTTCTTGGTGTGACATCAATGCTGGCGTTCCACAGGGCGTCGTTTTATCTCCTCTTCTTTTCTCGATCTTCATTAATTCAATTTCCCGCAGTCTTACCTCATCCTACCACCGGTATGCAGATGATTTACAAATTTACACTCACCGGCAACTTGAAAACCTGCACGAAGCCATTAGGAAATTAATAATGATCTCCGTCATATTTCGACGTGGAGTAAACAATATGGTCTCAAACTTAACGTAACAAAAACGCAAATGATTGTTATTGGGAGTTCTAGAATGGTATCCAAGATATATTGGTTTTGTTCGCCGCATTTTGTTATAGACGACACCTACATTAAAATTAGTGGCAATGTAAAAAATCTGGGTATACTCATTGACAGGCAGCTGTCTTGGGCAACTCAATTAGCTGAGACCAGTCGCAAATTGTTTGCGTCTGCCGCATCTCTTAGACGGTTACGTAATTTCTTACCTATTGCCACGAAAATTGCGCTTGCCCAAACTCTGCTTCTTCCAATTCTCGATTATGCTGATGTCTGCTATCTGGATTTAACCTAAGAACAGCTCAACAAGCTCGAACGTCTACAAAACTTTTGCATCCGTTTCATTTACGGTCTGAGAAAATTTGATCATGTTTCCATTTACCGCAAGGAGCTGAAGTGGTTACCCATTAGACTTCGCCGGAATGCTCATATTCTTAATTTTTTTGTGGCACCTTATTCATTCCTCACACACCACCTTATCTTAAAGAGCGATTTGAATTCGCCCATAAGTCCAACCCCCGACTTCTGCGCTCATCTTCAACTCTCCAACTTAAGATATTGCTACCACACTACGCCTTGCATACCTCCCGGTACTGCGACAAGTCCTTTACTGTTCAGGCTGTTCGTTTGTGGAACGCTTTGCCTTTGTCTATTCAACAAGCAAAATCATTGAATATTTTCAAAAATATGGTAAAAGAACACTACCTAACTTTAGTGTGACTTGAATTGCTTAGGTATTTTTATGTTTTAAAACTATGTTTTTTATAGGTGTAGGAATATATAGTAGTTTATGATATTCATATATGTGTATTGGTTTCATTATTTATAAATATATGTATATTTGTATTTATTTATCGTTTTCCTATCTATTGATTAGTAATTCTTCATACACCGCCGTCTTTTTCCTGTAAGTTATAGAATTACTTCCATCCAAAGGTTGTCTGGCAGAAATCGCTTAAAGCGATAAGACCGCCCATTGTATTACCGCTTATTTTTAATTTAACTGTATTTATTTTGTTTTCGTTTTTGGTGTACAATAAAGAATTTTTGTATTGTATTGTATTGTATTGTATTTGTAGTTTGGTTTGTTGCAAGTTTTGGTTTCACTATAGTTTTAAACCTCGTGAAAGGCAAATTTTGTATATCAACCGGAATCTTGTTATGGAAGCGTATACATTGCCCCTTAATAGATTTTTTGACTTTGTGAAGACGATTATCAAGAAAAGCTAGTTTATTTTTATTCCTCGTATTAATGTTATGTCTGTCACTATTTTTCATAAACAAATTACTATTCCTCTTAACTTAATTTACATTTTCATAGATGTACTGTGAGGCAAGTGTAAGAATGTTAATTTCCTTAAACTTATCTCTCAAAGATACTTTGGGGCCCAGATTGTAAATTGCCTATCCGCCCGTTTCTGCAGGACAAAGATTCTATTGGTATCGGCGGCATTAGCCCAAATCAAAATGCCGTATTTGATTAGACTGTGAAAGTAGCTGAAGTAAACCAATCTAGCGGTTTCGACGTTTGAAAGTTTCCGTATTTTTTTAATCGCATACACTGCAGAGCCGAGCCGTTTTGATAACTTACTTATATGGGAACCCCATTGCAATTTAGCATCTAACGTTATACCTAGAAATACAACTGTATCCATGAGATTCAATTTTTGTTTTCTGACTACAATGTTTGTAACCGTCTCTCTAACATTGGGTAATGTAAATTTCACACAATGTGTTTTTTCTCATTAAGGAGTAGGTTATTAACAGCAAACCAATCAACCACTTTAGATATAGCATTGTTCACATCGTCGTAAGAACATTGGTGCCTTTTAACTTTAAATAATAAGGAAGTATCGTCAGCAAGCAATACTATCTCATATTTTATACCCTCCAAGAGGCTAGGTAAGTCATTATAAACTAAAAACAAAAATGGGCCTAGAATTGAACCTTGAGAGACACCCATACTAATTGCAGACCCTTATGATCTCGTACCGTCAACATCGACCCTCTGTACCCTACCACGCAAATACGACTTATGAAGGTCGAGGTCACGTCCCGTCACACCATAATGGAGAAGTTTCCTGACCAGTGCACAACATTGAAATGAAATAGACTTAGTTAAATATTTTATTTAAAAATGAAAATGCGTTTATAAAATTAGAAGACAGAGAAGTTTGAGCAAACCATTAATTAAAAATCGACAAAAAATAAGCAAAATGAACGCACCTTGGACCTAGTTTTAAGAACTCATGGACGTCATAAATGATTTTAAAGATTGGTGGAATATATCTACCTCGGTGCTAACCTTGTTATAATTCCTGCACTTACGAAACAACAGATCATTGTACGACACTTTGTATGTTGTTAGTGACTGTGCTTAGCATATAGTCTGCAGAGCCTTGAGATACAGGAATTAAAGCCCAGAACGGTCTTACGGAATGGTGGTACTAAAGGAGCAATAGCAATCCTAGGGTATCTTGAGGAAATTTTGAAGTTAAACTTAGCTAGCAGTTGTGGACAGTCAACGTGCGAACGCAAAACTTTATATGGAAATGTTAAGTCCAATAATTACCCCCTCTCCCCAATCGTTAACATTTTCAAATACACAAGTCTATCAGAACACGACCGTAATTTTCTGGCTAACTCCACTGAGTATATTGTAGATATACACGCACACATATGTAAATAGAATTTGTATAAATAGTCTAGTTTTTATAAATAAAGGTCTCTTTGAATCCAGACATTAACGCTGTCTCATTGATGACACTCACACCACACCCAACAAATACTACACAAAGACAGAGATAAAGTTAGTTGGCTCTACAGTCGTTGATTCTACCATTAGATGTATTAAGGTAAGCTTATTTCAATAAATGTTCAATTTTCTGTTTAACAAAGTTAGTTTTTTGTTACAAGAAACAAAAGTAAAGATTGTACCCCTGCAATGTGGTCGCTTATTTTTTGGAGAACTAAATAAATAACTCCAATTCGTTGTCATTCAGCAACTAACCGCTAGATGGCAGCACATTGATTGAAATTTCGATGTAATGTCAAAACGTCGTAGCTTGCAATAATACGTATTGATGGATCAACATATGCCAACAGGGTAAAGTTCAAATTATATTAACAATCCCGAATTTGTTTTGTTTTTTTAAATTTGAAGCTACGACGAATCATTAACAAATTAAGAATGTGTGACGTCGGTTCTAATAGTAAACGAGGCTTAACACACTTTCATTGTTTTTTTCTTCCGTGAGTTTAACACACCACACCACAACAACACCACTCAGTAGGTATTCACCAGACTCGAACTGATTGACCGCGACTCATTACATAAATAGACTCGAGCACTAATGTCGAACTCGAGTCTGTTTGGAAACTCCATAGGCTCGTAATACATCGAGCAGTGAGTCCGTTTTTATGAGACGAGACTTGTGAATTGGAGTTGAATTCACAAGACTCGACTCATAAAAATGTAGACTCTGAAAAATGTGGACTTGAGTTTTTTACAACACTAGCTATACTATGTTTTGTTTTAGTGCTTTTGAAATGTAATAATAAATAATAATTTCAATTTCAATAAAAAAATCAAACCTGGCACATAGATGTAATTCCAATGATATCATAGTATCCCTGTGAACTTGTCACGTTTTTTAGATCCGGAAAAATAAGTATTAAATGGATAACCTTGTAAAGCCTCATTTCACCCGCCCCCTTAAAAAACTTTTACAATTAAGGCTGCACAGTTATGGAACGAATTCCCTCTGAAATCCGACCTTCTAAATCACTTCCTATTTTTAAAACTGGATTTTGAAAATATCTTCTGATATGGTCCTAGTCTGCTACTTGGTTTAATTTATTAGTAAGTATAAGTTTATTTAGGTATATTTACATATACAATTTATATACGTGAATTACGTAGGCTGAGACAGGAGGATCGAAAAGAAAATTGAAATAATTTTAAAGTAATTTAATTAAAAATAATTTTCCTAATTAACAACATGAACTTATGGATTAACTATGCCAGCGTCCTAATCGATGCTAGATTATGGAATGAATGCTTGATGAGCTTGATTTGGCAATCGTGCTGGTTCGAGTCACGTTCTGCAGCGTAGGCGCCTCGTGTAACTTGTGGATGTTTTCTATACGAATGGGGTGTGTGCAAGGTAGGCGATCTTCATAGCGAAGGGATGCCTAACACAAGTAGGTGTATTGCTATTTATTATTTCATAATAATAATATTAGTTGGCACACTAAGGGTCGTATTCCAGAACTGTACTCAATGCTCAAGTCAGGATTTGAGTATGATTTAAAGCACTAGAAACCATACTCAAGTCCTTGCCATTAGGGTTGTATTTCCAGTGCTTGAAATTATACTCAAGTCTTGATTTGAGCATTGAGTAGAGTTCTGGAATACGACCCTAAGTTTCCCGCTCTGATTAACTTTCCTCTACCTCAAAGGTAGTCTGGAATCTTTGTCCAGATTAGTTCTAAGTTGTTTTTGTAATAATTTTGTGCTTGTGTGTGCGAAATAAAGTGTTTAGCTATATTGTTATAATTATTAA
>NW_020654822.1:3483-10696 GCF_003589595.1 Hyposmocoma kahamanoa | reverse complement strand
TTTAGTCTCTATAGTTTCTAATTAATGTAATGAATTTGTAAATTCTAAGTATTCTTTATTACTATAGAAGCAATGTGTCAAAAGCCATTTTGTCAATTTTAATTTAAAAGTATGTCCTTGTAACAATTTAATTTCGTTTGCTAAAATTGATTGTAAATAATTATACACATGTTGAAGCAGTTATTCTTATAAATTACTATATGGCAACGAGGTTGGTATAAGAGATTCATAATTTTTGCTCTAGTTTGCCTTTGAATGACTTCACCGCGTGTTTTAAAATATTGAGGATGAGAGTTGACAAATACGCAGATCCCTAATGTAAGGCTAAGGTAGTATTAATTCTTAAATAGGAGAAATTTGACATATACACATTGACTTACAATTATATGGACGTCGGGTCTGCGCTAAAAAGTGTCCGAACTTATAGGGCGTTAAAATTGTATAAAGAGCGTCATTCACGCTTTAGTCTTCGTTTGTTCGATTGACAGCGAAGCAAGCAAAATTAGACAGTACTGCGATGACATTACAATTGAAATTCAACGTTTTAGCTTTCTCATATTCCTTTACATGTCACTACGTTTAAATAGGTTGACTTGGGACATTTTTTTCGTGGTTTTTGTATTAGACCCGTCGTCCATTTATTTGTAAGTCAATGGGTCATGTGGATTAACAGAGGCTTGAGCTTCCTCATTATCTGTGTTCCCGTTTTTCTCCCTTATCCCCCAGTTCCCGCCCAAAACGTACCTGTGACACTGGATCACTAATAAATCCCCAATCCAACTCGAAATTCTTCCACAACTCTTTCACGGTAAGTGCAACTCGTATGTGGAATAAACTGCCTGCTGGCATTCGTGACAGTCCATCGGTGGCATCTTTCAAACACAAATTAAAAGAGCACTACCTGTCGTACGCGTTAGATAGCTAATAAGTAACATATATTATAAAGTAGTAATTTGTTTAGATTATAATATATATTCTGCTTATGTTTGTATTTATGTATATAAAGTCCATGTAGGTGTGTATGTCTGTCATATGTATATATTATCATCCTTTATATGTATACATATTATTTATTTATATATTATATTTAAATTTTAATTTTATTGTACAATAACTAGTCCCGCAGACTTCATTTTTCACCTAGGCTAGGGTTGGCTGGAAGAGATCTCTTCTAGAGATAAGCTCACCTTTGTATATGTCCTTTATAACTTGTGTTTCATGTATTTTTTCTTTGTGCTATAAAGAGTTATTATTATTATTATTACTTTGAGTAGTGAGAACCGATTTTTATTATCTCCAGTGTCAAGTGCTGTATAGTGGCGAACTAGGGGATATTTCAATAAAACTTAGCAAATAGACGTAATTCCACTTACTTTTGAGGTCGGTTTTTTAGTACTCTGTACTGAGATTATGTATAAAAACATTTGATTAAATTTGACAAAGTTCTACTGTCCCGATCTTTTTGTCCCGTATAATGACATGATCCTTACATGAAACTGAGTCGATCAGCACTAAAAAGAAATTCATCAATTTTATTCATTTTTATGGACAACTAACCCGTGACCAAATAATTGAATAAGTATGCCATTATATTTTTATTCAATTGAAAGATACTTTAATTACTTTATTTATAGCAGTTTTGTTATCTGTTAACTTATTGTTATCTCTTACAGTAGGAAAACTAAAGCCTCTACGAATGTCGTAGTAAATGTTTGGGAGTTTTTAATGTTAAAATTTTAGATATTTCTACTTTTATTTTTAAAAAGTTATTGATGCCAATTTACTCACTTACTAATTTCGATATTAGTTTAAAGCTTTTTGATATCTCTGTAACAAACCTACTTAGATTGTTCACTGTTAGTTCCCTAAAAATCCACTAGATGGCATTGACCCATTCTGAATCGCGATGTTAAGATTTTTCCTCGAATGGTGATCACTCGAACACGATTTTGTTAATGTGAAGAGATATCTGAGAATACCCAGAACTCAGTTAGGCTAACTAGGAGTCGAGTCCCTTCTTGGGAACTGCTACCCGAACCTTCTAATATTGCGCACGCTCATATAGGGTGAAGTTTTATTTCCAATTAAGTAAGTTGAAATTCATCATCTCGCGGAACGGTTTCCAGGAGTCGAGTCCCTTCTTGGAAACAACTGCCCGGACCTTCCGCAAATAGGGTGAAATTGTATTAGCGTCATACAAAGTGAAAATAAATCTTCTAACAGCAACTTGGAGTTTTCGCTTGGCTGGATCTGCGTAACCTCGTCTCACGAAAGAGAGTACCTCCCTTCTTTACATCTCTTATTGAATAATTGCCTGGGAATACTTGACGATTACACTGTCACAAACGAACCTCTCATATGTTCAAACAAATAATGTAAAAGATGCTCATGAATATTCTTTTTGAAAGAGAATTCTAGGAGACTAGGATATATCCTGCAGAACATGGATAAGCAGGAAACTTTAAGTAATCACAAACTGGGGCACACCAAATTGAGAGCTAATTAGCTAGCGTACTCAGTGCAAACAAAGTTTGCTCGTATTTTCAACAACTAATCAAACTTGATGACACTTTGTAGACACGATCTCGAAACTAACGCTGAGGTTACATATTTTCCAGTGAACTTGAAATAACTGACTAACTAACTACATAGTTTCAAAATAACAAGAGGTCTTAACTACTGATCTAAATTGCAAAACATAGCTCTGTAATAATTAGTGATTTTTTTATAAGTGACGGGACCAACAAGTCGTGCGCCTGATGGTAAGCTACTTGTCCATAACAGTTGCACTGCCACTCAGAGCTTCAAGATCAGAGAGGCACTGCCACTGCGCCTGTTATCCTTAGACAGACTTGACAAGTCCCATGTGCCTGTAATTTCACCAGCACCCTTACCCTTCAAAACCGCAACATAGTAATGCAGACATTACTGAAATAGGTAAGGTGACAGTACTTCCCTGAACGAACTCTTTCACAAGTATATCTACTGCTGCAAAAATCACAAAGTAATCAGTAATCACAAAGGGTTCCTCCAGGGAAGTACTGCCACCTTACCTATTTCTGCCGCCAAGCAATAATTTATTTATTTATTTATTTATTTATTCATGGAAAACCAACAGCTATAAACATTTAGTAAGAAACAGCAATAAAAACATAAAGCCAATTACAGGTTTTCACTTATAGCTACAAGTTAGTTAAACACGACCATTGGACTAATAAAACAAATAAATACAGCAATCCCATACGTGCGTCAACAACCACATGTTATTCAATTAAATTAATTAATATATCTGTTATTTTACGTTTTAGTGCACCTATGTTACAATTAAATATATCTACATCCAGGTCATAGTCACTTAGCACACCATTTAAACTCCTACTAGCTCTACATATAAAACCATTCTGTCTATAGTTTGTCCTCGCTATGGGAACTACAAGGTAGTGTCTCATGGAACGTGTTGGAACATTAAATGAGAGTTCACCCAATAAGTCAATGCAATCAACCTTGCCGTTTATAATATTTAAAAGATGCATTATATCACAGATTTTTCTACGATCATATAATGGTAATAGACGCTGATCTTTACAGAGACGCAAGTAACCCAATGAATTATAAGACTTACCCATTTTATAACACAAGAATTTAATAAATTTATTTTGAACTCGTTCTACTCTGTCGACATAGACCTGGTACCTCGGATAATGTCAGCATTACTGCGTTCCGGTTTGGAAGGGTAACGGTGCTGGTACAACGGCTTATCAACTTATGTCTCAGGGTGACAAGCGCAGTGGCAGTGTCCTTCAGAACCTTGCGATTTAATGCTCTGAGTGGCACAGCAGCTGTTATGGACAGGCGTGTCGCATGTCACCGGGTGCACGACTTGTTCGTCCTGAGACTTGGTATCATAAAAAAAGAGTAATTTTAAATATGTAAACTGTATTTACCGTGTACGCTGACAAATAAATATATCTGTACGTAACTAGTCATAATAAAGATAGTTTGATTTGTAATAAGAATGATAAATTATAGCGGCATTGTTGCTAAATGGCATATTGAACCAGACAACCTCCCACATTGTTCGTATCTTTAGAAAATTCTACAAATATTTTCATAACATTGTATTCTCTCACCTATCCGCATCTATTCCCGCCTTTTCCCTTTCCCAAGATGGCCGCCGCAATCTGACAAGTGGTTACTATGTTTTATTCATGGTTTCGATTCTGCAAATAAATGTATACTTACTATCGTTTCTGAGGCAATAGGATTCATTTTGTGCTATTTATTTTAACTAAACTGATTTTCATCCATTTGACTTAACCATGGAATCGGGTTCTTAGGATTTCGCGATAGTAAATATGTAACAATCGAACCTGCCGAGACGGTGGTTTGTTTGAAAAAACAAATATACGCGAAACAAATATATCGAAATAACCTCATTTCCGACACAAATACAGGGTTAAATCACAGTTTACCGAAAACTAAGACAATATTTAGCATATATAATTCTAAACTGTTGCGTATCCGTACCAATCTTTGCTAACAATGTTGATTACTATTCGTGGGATTCCTAACAAACAGAGAGGAAATGTTGATTAGGGTGCAAGAATTCGAGGCCCCACGTTGGGCGCCAAATTTTAACGTGGATACGCTGACGAAATGGAGAGAAAAACTTTTATTACAACACAGTATACTTTTTTATGCGTTTTGGGTTTTTCGTATCAACTGAGTAGCCTGCATTCAGAAAAAAATTCTTGGCTAAGAGCCGGTTGACTTGTTCATTTCTGTATTCATTGTACCGGAACTACAAAGTGGTATACTTTGGTTCTGTTTACCCCTTAATACGCTTCTATTTCCTGCACTATACTTAACACACATTGGTTTATATAGTTTCATCAACTATTACCAGGTTACAATGTCTGCGGGGGCCCATGTGGACGTCCTTAAATCGACTTCGCACTCAGGTAGATCGCTGCAGAGATAATATATGTAAGCGGCGGTTCGGAGATGCTAGTCTAACCTAAAGTGACCATGCAGCACTTGCTGTTGGTCCTTCTTCTGCTTTTTATCGAATCGGTGGCATACACTACACTATTGTGGCCCAGAAATCCTCAAGCGTGCAGCTGTTAGGGCGCAATATGAGATGGGCAATCACAAAGAGTCCAGGTTAGGATCAACCGAAAATTCCCAGCTGAACAAATTGTTCTTACCCTGACCAACCTGAGTCCGAAGGCTATTTAAAGTCTCCAAGATCGGCCATGGCAATTAGTGTCCATGAGAAAGACTCTCGGAAGGTGGGACAAAAGTAGATGATACTCTATCGCGCCGAAGGTTGCACCTCGCCTGAGCCGGCTCAATCCGGGGTGGTGGCAAGGAATATTACTCATCGGTGTGCGCTAGTGCGCATAAGATCCCCAATGTCGTCAATCTCCATCGTCGGCCCGTTGGCGTTGACCCTTAATCATCTTTCCGAGTTCCAGTACCAACTCCTCCCTACCGACCCACAGGGTATGCGAGAAGGGTACTATAACCTGTGCGCGCACAGAACCTTACAAGTTCAGGCTCTAACCCCAGATCAGCCAGTATACAGGGTTGTCACAGACTCTTGTCACTTGATTTCGTCCGGTTCTCGAGGGGCTAGTGCTGAGAGTAAGCCGCCACGATTGCGCGTACAGTACCCTCCCTTTTTCCAGATAGCTAAAGGAGCTACAGGCATGCTCACTTCCCGTTGCGCATTGTAGACTTTAAAGTCCACTACCAAATTTCCTCATTGGTGACGGAACTGTAAGACACGCTCTTTTCCCGGCGCGGAAAAACGACATCTCTCCAAGTCCCAATAACTTATGCGGCTGCAGGGACCGGAGGATATCTAACTTATCCTCTACTAGCTGTCCGGGCTAGTGCCGGAGATGTAAGTCGCAGTCCCCTGCGACTATGTTCGGACATAACTTCCAACCTAAAGGGCAACTCACGTGCCCCGGGCGTCTCCTCGCTTCAGGCCTTCAACTAGATCGCTACTAAGACGCGCTAGGGTTACGAGACAGACGCCCAAACGACGTGCGGAAAACGTCGTCTCTCCTGTTCCCAATAAAGTTTCATGACCAATGGAATTTTTATTTAATCATCTGTCCGACTTACCGACAGTGGTGAGCAGCATGTTGTCGAGGAGCAGCGCGATTGCAACGATGACCAGTACGAGTTTCCGCGACTCGCGCATGGCCGCGATGCGCGCGCGCCACCCATATCCGTCTGACGCTACACCCATGGTTGGAAGCGGGATGGGTTACCTGTGAAAAATTATTTTTTTATACATTTTTGGGTAATTCGCGACCTAGTTATTAATATATTGTATTTTTTATTAAATAATAGAGCATTCAATATATATATATATGTGTGCATCCTTAGAATAATAACGCATAGAATCATTAGAATGATAGTTTCATATCAAACGAAATGTCACAAGTGAGGCAAAAATCAAATTCATGTAGGCTAGTTTTAGTAGTAGGTAAATTTTCGGTTTTAGTGAATATTTATATAAAAATACAAATTGAAACGCGTTACTTCCTTATGGAATGTGATGTTAGTATCTATTTTATGTTTGTCTGACGTATTTTTACACTCATTTACCGCACATTTTGTCATTTTTAGCTAAAATTCTTCATCTGTTCGCGGTGCAAGTTGACCTTGAGCACTGACGACCCGCCCGCTCGTGTAGGCTATTTGGGAGCGCTTCAATTTGCCTCACTTAGCGTGTGCGGACTAGGTTTCTATGCGTTATTATTCTAAATGTGCATCAGTGTCTTTCATATAGAACAAAGAAAAAAGCGCCTGGTGGTAATCGATACGCCTATCCATAACAGTTGCAATGCCACTCAGAGCTTTAAATCGCAAAGATCTTATGGGCACTGCCGCTGCGCCCGTTACCATGAGACACAAGTTGAGAAGACCCATGTGTCCGCAATTTCTCCATTACCCTTACCCTTCTAAACCAGAATGCAGTAACGCTCACAATTTACCTCAAAACAATTTACCTCGAAACAAGACCTCAAAATTTGTATAATTACATCTATGTACCAAATTTTATAAAAATCGGTTAACGGAAAGTGGGTGAAATCCAATAAACCGCATCCATCTCCTAATGTGTTACCTTTAGACGTAGAATATTTTCTACAAATTTCAATAAGACTGCTACTCTGACGTACCCCCATTTCCAACA
>NW_020654822.1:1004-3473 GCF_003589595.1 Hyposmocoma kahamanoa | reverse complement strand
CACACACACACACACACACACACACACACACACACACACACACACACTTTATATTCTATTATACATACAATTACTAAATTATAACTTAAGTAACCAATTCAAATTAACCAAACGGAAGTAACGGTTTAAAAATTACTACTGCGTTATCTTAGGATTGCAAGATTTTAAAAATGTGGGATAACTTTGAAAATATATGTCTAAACTCCTGTCCTTGTTAATTTCTTTTTCGACTCGACACATACGGAATAGAGGATCATTGTAGGTAACGTTATTAGTACAACATGGCACATGAAGCATTCTTTGTGTACGTTTACTTCCAATCCTCAAAGAGAAGCGGCTCAACAATTCACATGCGTCCCATTTTGCATTAACTATTTTATACATGGTGACAAGATCATTAACGACACGCCGTGACTGCAGCGTACAGAGACTAAATTGCTTCAACCAACGCTCTCCGGCTTCTTGAATGGCTTTACCGTTCTAAAAATAAATCCAAGTGTTTTATTTACTGTGGCAATTACATTTTTTTTTATAACGCACACACTCAACATATCCCCGCACTAGGAAAACCCTGTGTCACGGGTGCCATGGACACATACATAGACAACCACAAATTACACCCAAACTCACGAGAGAAATAAATGTAGGCCATACAAATATTTCTCCCGGCCCGGGAATCGAACCTGGGGTCTCTGCGTGGCAGTCCGGCATGGTAGCTGTTCGGCCACGGAGGCAGTTAACATAATCGTAATGTGAAGTAAAACTTAATTTAGAATCCAGTACAACCCCGAGATCCTTCACTTTTGATTGACGCACTAATGTTACATCATCAACAACATACGAATAGCTTACAGCATTCGTATTCTTTGCAAAAGTAATTAGATGACACTTTTCTATATTCAGTGATATACATATTGTTGATGATACACCATTTATGCAGGCGGTGAATATTTGTTTGTAATAAAGTGCAATCAGCAGTATTGAAAATTTCATGGTAGATTTTCAGATTGTCGGCGTAAGCGATACAGTTACAGGTAATGGATTCCAAAAGATCGTTATTAAATACGACGAAAAGCAGCGGTTCCAAATTAGATCCTTGAGGAATTCCGGAAGTAGACACAAAAGGGACAGAATTATAGCCATATGCCGCTACCATCTGAGTGCGATTTGCGAGGTATGACTTAAACCATCGCAGAAGGTAGCCATGGATTCCGAGATAGAGCATTTTTAAAAAGAGGATAGTATGGTCTACCTTGTCAAATGCCTTCGAAAAATCTGTGTACAACGAGTCCACCTGCCCCCGTCTATTAAAAGCCTTATTTATGAAATGTACATAAGTTAACAGATTTGTGGACGTGGAGCGTCCCTTGACAAAACCATGCCGTGTTTCATTGATAATTGGTTTAAAGTGGCAATAGAGATGTTTAACTACTAAACTTTCGAATGTCTTGCTAAAACAACAAAGAATGCTCGCAGGGCGATAATTTTTTATATCAACTTACTTCCGGACTTATGTATTGGGACGATTTTTGTTATTTTCCAAAGTTCGGGAAAATATCCAGCCCTAAGGCCACCACCAGTGGCCTCATCAATACACCAACACAGTTTTTTACCAGAGCAGCTGGTATACCATCTGCACCTGGGCGTCTACTCCCAAAAGTAAAATCCGATACACGTAGCTGCGTACGTCCTTCGTTTTAGTAATTTCTTATTATGAAACGCGTTATGTGCCCGATTGTGGAACGATTGTGGAATGAAACGCGTGATTTATATGGGTGTCCGACATCGGACGTTGATAAAGCTACTATGAAAAGCCATTTTGACAGGATTTTGACAACGTGTATCGGACATCATTACCTCAACACGTCATACGAAATATGAAGCAACGATCATCGTTTTAGCTTCGTATCGGACCCGGAAGTAACGACGAGTCGAAGATCGTGATTTGACACAAGTAGTTGCTAGAGTAAGGTATCCTACTCCGAAACGCTAAATGAGAGCTTCCGTGTCGTATTTTGTCGTATTTTTGAGCCCTTTTTTATGTCTAATGCCTCTATTATGTACAAACCACTTAAATGTAATAAAAACTCGCTTAGATCAATAATTACGTGTAAAGAAGCGTAGTTGCTACGTTTCTTCCCTACCAAACAACCAAGAAAACAAGCAATGCGTAAAATGTAACGCTCTCTCTCACGCCATTTTGTTTTGTCGCGAAGTAATTATTCATAAAAAGAAAAGAGTTTTATTAATGTTAAGATAATTTGTGAAACTAAAAATATGTTTTTTGAAGATATTAATTAGCTTTTAAGTGTAATAAAATAACTGACTGATACCAAAATGATATAATTAATGTTAAAACTGATCTCTGAAAGCATTGACTTACAAATAAATGGACGAGCCCGTCGTCAATACAAAAACCACGGAAAATATGTCCCAAGTCAACCTATTTAAACGTAGTGACATGTAAAG
>NW_020654822.1:0-904 GCF_003589595.1 Hyposmocoma kahamanoa | reverse complement strand
TTAGCGCGGACCCGACGTCCATATAATTGTAAGTCAATGTCTGAAAGTCTGCGATTAAAACAATTTGAAACTGTATTCCTATGCTGATTTTGTACAAAATCAGTATAGGAACGAGTTTCTTTTTTTTTGATATAACAAAAAGATTGAAAAGCTCGAAAAAACCCCGTCTACCCGGGTTTTGACTATACTATGACCCGAAAACCCGGGTTACTCAAAATTGGTCCGAATTTCGATGTCCTAATCATATCTCGAAATTTTACAAGAAAACCACTGTGTTCAGTATATACTTTACATATACCAATGATTTATTTATATCAATATAACACGTATACTAAACGATATATATTTTTCAAATAGGTTTAATTGCGTTTGTAAATGTCAGCAGTCTATTTTGGTGACATGAATTTTGACACGCTACATCCTACGCTAAGGAGTTCAGAAATATGTTCCCGCATTTCCGTTTTACAAAACATCAATAAGAAACAAAATAATTAAAAACAAACAACATACAAAGTACAAATATCCCTTGCCTTTAGGGCACGATGCCCTAAACGCGGCCTTCAATCAATTTTTCTATTTTTAACAACGAGACTTTAAGGTACAAAATTCAGTCCATGTTTTAATAGCAGTAGAGATAGATAACAAAATAAATAAATAAAATGTTTCTCTAATTATACAATGGTATATTTACACTCATTAACAAATTTAACATCACATAATACATTACATTAAGTAACAATTAAATTGCATTTTATTAACCGAATATTATTATATTAATGAAGTAAATAATTAAGAGTTTCATTAAATTGAATTTACATTACAAATAATAGTATAATTATAATTAATTAAAAAATCATTTACTCCATTCACGGCAAACATAGATAGATAGATAAAACCTTTATTT
>NW_020654821.1:6287-11030 GCF_003589595.1 Hyposmocoma kahamanoa | reverse complement strand
CAAGGAAGATTAAAGCAGAGGATCGAAGAGCGTCGGTCCTGAACAGTATCCATGACGATTTCTTTACGTAAACCTGACGTGTTTGGTTAGATTTAAGAACCAATTAACTTTTGTTTTGGATGATAACTGAAAAATCAATGATAAAACCATCTCTAAGTTTCTTACTAAAAAGAGTCTAGAAATAGATTCAATCAATTTGACGATCTCAATTATCATTTGCTTACATTTGAAATAAACATATTTGAATTTTATCGCATGCATCCGATTATCAAGCGGTACGCCAAGCCTTGTTCACTATTGAACATGACGTGATCCGTCAGGTTCATGAATTGTATTTTATATTTTCAATTAATTTCAACAATGACCGTAAAATTCAATGCAATACGATTGAATAAATTACTGACCGTTTAAATTACTTATTTACTATTGATCCTCTGAAAATGTAACATTAATCGTAATAATAGTATCTGTTAAATAATTCTCATACAGTATCGTATCCGTAATTAAATGTTTGTGGTAAAAAAGGTAAAAAAAAATAGGTTATTAAGCAAATTTAATAAACTTTTGCGAAATATTCGTGATTCGCACCCCACATGGAAGAATGGCATAAGTGAAGTTACGTCAAACATGTTTATTACTCCATTAGATACAGAAAAATAACCAACATCCTCTCCAATTCTTGTAACTCTATCGACAATATTAGTCGCTAGAGCCACAAGAATCGGAGAGCATGTAGGGTATACTTTTTTGTATCTAATGGAGGAATAAATGGTTTTGACGTAACTCCACTTATGCCCTTCTTCTTCCATGAGGGATGCGATTTTCGTAAACGTTCTTATTTTACGTCATAACAAGGAGGAGATTATCATTTTGACAGTTTTTTCTTTTGTGTATGTTCCACGATTACGATATTGGTGAACAGATCTTGATGATTCTTTTTTTTTTAGAAAGGGGGTACTTCAGTAGTGGTCCCGTTCAAATTTGAAGGAAATATTCTCTAAGGGTGGAAAATAAAATTTAGTGAAATTACAGGCACATGGGGCTTATGAACTTATGTCTCAGGGTGCAGAGCGCAGTGACAGATGTCCCTCAAATCTTTGCGATTTAGAACTCTGAGTGGCACTGCAACTATTATGGATAGGCGTGTCGCTTACCATCAGGTGCACGACCATTCGTCCCGTCACTTAGTATTATAAAAATAAACATATATAATAAAATAACGTACTTACTTAGCCATTTACAAAGTTTGTCATTTAAACTTTAAATGTATTGTTTAAATGACAAACTTTGTAAATGGCTAAGTAAGTGTGATTTAAGATAAAATCGAATTTAAAAAGCTGTAAAGTTTGCAAATAAGTAAGTAAACAAAATTACGGGATGAATTCAGTTTATTGGATTTCACTCACTTTCCGTTAACCGATTTCAATTTCAATGTTAATTTCAATCAAATAAAATTATCATGGTGACCTAAAGCTGATCTGATGGTGGAAATAGCAGACATATGAGAGGAATTCTACAGAGTACAGCTTTCAACTCACATGATTCGTTTTGACGAGGATTTCTATACGCGTTTTAGTTATAGTTGAGGAGATTGCTGTAAAGAACACAATGAAAGCTGTTTCGCGCACTTTAAGGGCGCATTTATTAGACACGAATTTCATCGCGTTCTCCCGAGCGGAGTCCGCGTTGCTACCTAATTGTCATGGCAAAATACGCTCTATTTGTTTAGATTTTACGTTTTAACTTAAACGAGCGGCCTGGACACGCGAGCAAGTCTGGCTTGAATTTGATCTACGCGGCGGTCGCGCGGAGACCGCGCGGTTGTATTATGCAGAGGGATTTAAATGTTGTTGCCTATTAAATAGAATTAAGATTCGCCATTAACGTACACGAAAGCGTGGTAACTGGGCGATGGTAATTCTCCCAGTGCAATTGGGCGCTTAGAGTCTTGACTACCTCAAATGGCTTCGGTTGGACCGGACGAAACGGCACGCATTCGGAGAGGCCTATGTCCAGCAGTGGACTACAATAGGCTGATGATGATATACCAATTTTTTTATATATCAACTGAACTAAATAGAACACGTAATTGTACTATATGATATACATTTTCCAAACAGGCTTTAATTTCGTTTGTAAAAAAAAAAATAATTTTGTTATAAATTTAATTAATATAACTTAAAATATAAGTTGATAGATCATTGTCATAAACGTGGCCATAACAGAGAAAAAGAACTTGACTTTGCTTCCATTACATAGGCTTCACCAAAGTTAAGATTAGACTTAATTGTCACACTCATTGAGTGGGCTGGGGCGATCGCAATAACTCTGCAATTGTACGAAATGACATGAAAACGGAAGATACTTTTACCCATGTATTAGAGTTATTCACTTTGACTTCTAAGCTGTGTTTTAAGTTACTGAGACCTAAACAACCAGCTGGGAATTTCCGTAAATCAGGATAGGTCGTTTCAGTTTTCTTTATTTGAAATTCAGTCACGAATATTCCTCTTATTAATACATTTCTTTACAATGTCACACGCATCGTTTATTACGCGTAAATATGAATGTTACGCACTAACTGCGCAAGATTCTCGTTATCGTTCCGATAACGGCTGTTGAATAGCTTTTCGATATTTCGAATAAGGACGCCGATTATGCTTGGACGATTAATATTTAGTGAGTTTAATATTGTGATGAGTTTTGCGTAAAGTGCGCATATCTCTCGCTATGGTTGCTGTTCTTATGAAAAGTCGTCTTTTTAACCGATTTCAAAAAACAAAGAGGTCTTCAATACGACCTTATTTTTTTATGTAAGTTACGCGATTACTTCGGCATTTGTGAACCGATTTCGATGTTTTTTTTGTCGGAAAGAGGGTAATTCAGTAATGGCCCCATTTAAATTTGAAGAAAATATACCTCTATGGGTGGCAAACTAGGGTATGAATCCGGTTTCGCGCACTTACTGGTAACTGATTTCAATAAAACTTGTCAAATAGACGTAATTCCACGAACTTTTGAGGTCGATTTTTAAGTATTCTGTGTTGAGATGATTGAAATGCCATATTAAGTGAATAAGTAACCACCATAATATGTGTTTAAAGATGTATCTAAAGGCGGCTTTCCGTAGGCTTATAGGTACGTGCGAGCCCCCGCCGCCGGCACGATCGGCACTTTTTCCAATGCGCGTCAGCGCGAGCACGGGCCGTGGGAAGCCAGCATGATACAGTTATAATGTTTTAACCTCAAAAACTCCAAAAAATCGAAATGTCCTTTTTGTAGGTTGAGAAAAAGCTATAAAAATACTTTTTTTGATAATACAGTATTTTGGTTTGACACGGTAGTATAGTAAGTAATCAAGTTACAGTATTACACATGCCATTTAAAATTTAATACTACTATCCTTGCGCTATGAACAATTATATCTGATATAAACCCCCACTTTGTGTAATGTTTGGCTATAGTTCACCCTCCAAGAAAGCCATTGAAATAACAGGTTGTCTAGTTGTGAAAACCTGTCAAAATAAATTACCGTTTGGCGTGAAGTAAAAACTGAGGAACTGGCATGAAATACTTATACTCAGTGTAGCGGATGTAATTTTGTTTATGATATAATTTTGTGGTGCTTCCTTTAGAATCTATAAACTAAAGCGTAAAAGAAAATTAGTTAAAAATGATTATACGGATATTTTCGACGACCTCAGTGCTGCCCTCCTAATGATAACTAACGTAATCGACTTTTTTAGCTAAACTGTGTTGTTAGCATATCTGAAATCAGCGACAGGAAATCTACAACCCCATGTAAGCGGATTTTTTACATCTTATTTAGTTTAATTTTTAAACAAATTTAGCGTAATTGACATTTTTTGTAGAAAACGAAACTTTACATGCGAATCTCGAGAGTCACCAATATGCAAATGCGTCAGTTTGACAAGAAGGCAAAGTAGACCAACGGCTTCCATTGTGAGCGCTGGATGAGGAGCTCCTATGTTCGATTCCTGGGTAGGCTCAATAAGTGAAATGATGAAATTTTACCAGCAGTAGAGCTGCTTGCGCAAGGGTTCGTCCAGAGAAGTACTGCCACCTAATTTATTTCTGTCATCTAGCAGTAATGTTAGCAATACTGCGTTCCGGCTTAGAATGTTAATGTGCTAGTGAAATTGCAGGCACATGGGATTTGTCAACTTATGTCCCAGGGTAAAGGGCCCAGTGACAATGCCCCTCAGATCTTTGCGATTTGAAGCTTTGAGTGGCACTGCAACTGTTATGGACAGGCGTGTAGCTTACCATCAGGCGAACGACTCGATCGTCCTGTCATTTGATGTTATAAAAAATAATTAAGTGAGTATTCTAAATTGTATTATCTATTTCATTGAATATGATGTTTTTACGGCCATGATATTCATATATTTTTTGTGTTCATTGTTTTACCACTAGTTTGTTGTTATTATTGATATAAAGACTAAACAAACACAAAGAAACATTCTTTGAATCCGGTTGTACTCGAACCAGCGGTCGTTAGTCAGACCAGGGTTACCGCTCTCCCAACTGAGCTATGGAATGAGTCAGCAGAATTTACGAATTTGTCTATGTCAAAACTACCATAATTTTAACTAATTACATTATTATTATACTATATATAGCTCGATTACCACTGATCTAGATACTGACATAATTGTTCTCCCAGAAGGAGTGCCGGTGGGTAAAAATAATGTACTAGACTCGTAGACGGATCGGTCCCGT
>NW_020654821.1:0-6277 GCF_003589595.1 Hyposmocoma kahamanoa | reverse complement strand
TTTTTTTCAAGATGGCCGACTCAAAATGGCGGCCCGAAAAAAAGGTGGTCCAATCCGGCCGAAATTTGGCATGCGGACGTGTAAGGGGGCTTAGGTTACAAATCTGGGGTTAGAATTTTGATTCCGCCATTTTCCAAGATGGCCGCCATACATGTGAAACTTTCGCCTTTTGGAGTCATTTTTCGCCCAGAAGAAGGGTGGATAGGTACAAGTGATGTAGGAGAGTAATGGTTACATCGGTCATATGAACGTCAAAAACTATTCAACTCTTTGAAATGTGCTCCGCATCAGGTACTACCCTAGCCGTCCGGCCAAAGTATATGTCTAGGCTCAAAGTGCCCAAACAAATGTTCATACACACCCTGGGCAATTTTTAAGGAAAGTGAAAAAAGTTCAAAATTCGAGAAACAAAATGGCCGCCATACAAATTTTGAAAGCCTCCATCTCGGAAACTATTGGAGATAGGTGACTCGTGTTCCAACTAATATTGTAGAGCACGCCAGAGTCCAACTGACTGTTGAAATATTTTTTTCAAGATGGTCGATTCAAGATGGCGGCCCGACAAAAAGGTGCTCCGATCCGGCTGAAATTTTAAACACTCCGATGTCTGGTAGTTCCTAAAAATAATATGTGGTGAAAATTTAGATTCCGCCATTTCCCAATATGGCCGCCATACATTTTCCACAGTCCACTATGTTCCGAGACCTACATCTCGGCGAGTGTTGGACATAGATGAGAGACGCTCAAGCAAATGTCGTACAGAATAGTACGAGCCAACTGCAGGTAAAAAAAATTTTCAAGATGGAGGACTCAAAATGGCCGCCAGAAGTAAAAGTGCTCCGATCCGACTGAAATTTAACATCCGACCGTGAATAGAGGTTCATAGTAGGTATGTATCTGCGAACGAAATTTGAATTCCGCCATTTTCCAAGATGGCCGCCATACAAGTGTATTTTCGGTTTTTCTGACCAGCACATTTTCTCCCAGAAGAAACGCGGGTGTATAAGAATGACGTATGCGAATAATGGTTAGGTGAATTTGGTGAGTATCAAAAAGTACCAAAACCTTCGAAAAGTGCTCAGCATCAGGGAGGACCCCAGCTGCACGTGCGAAGTATACGTTTTAGCCCTAAGGTCTCCAAACAAATGTTGCTCGACACCCTGGGCAGTTTCTACCGGGAGTAAAAAAATTTCAAATTCGCAAAACAAAATGGCCGCCATACAAATTTCGGGGGACTATATCTCTGAAACTATTAGAGATAGGTAAATTATGTTTAAACTTAAGTCCGAAAAGGCGATAGGAGCTAATTGACTGTCAACTTCATTTTTTCAAAATGGTCGATTCAAGATGGCGCCCGAAAAAAATTTACCGATGGTGCTGAAATTTGGCACTTGGCTGCATATGAGGCCCCATAATATTTTTTTTTTTTTATAGTATATATTTTTTTTTATAAAATATAGGTGCGCATTTGACCTCCATCTCACCTGATGGAAAGTGACGATGAGGTCGACGATGGAGCATGCACACCTAAATAATGCCTATTCACTCTCGCCTTGAAAAGGTCCAAGTTATAACGTTCAGGGAACAAGTCTGCAGGCAGGGAATTCCACTCCATAGCCGTTCGCCATATAAATGTGGAAGCGTAACGCTTCGTGCGAATCTTTGGAATATCCACAACATAGGGGTGGAACCCAAGCCTACGCCTAGTCCCCCGGTGATGGAAAGGGGAAGGCGGAATTAAATCATGTAATTCCATCGCACACTCTCCGTGATATATCCTGTAAAATACCGATAAGCAGGCAACTTTACGGCGGTGTTCAAGGCTCTGCAGCTTCGCCTCCACTAATTCCGAGTCACCTATAAGCCTCTTGGCACGGTTGTCAATTGAATCCAAAGTGGCCAGTTGATATGTCGCAGAGCCATCCCAAAGGTGGCAGCAGTACTCCATGCACGATCGGACTTGTGCTTGGTACAGCTGGAGCAACTGTCCCGGTGTAAAGTACCGCCTCACCCTGGAAAGGATCCCAAGCTTCCTTGCTGCATTTTTGGCCGTGGATTCAATGTATCTGCCGAAGTTCAAATTGGACGACAGGTCCATTCCAAGTAGCTGGAGACAATCGGCTATCGGTATGGATATATCACGAAAAGTCGGAGTCAGCTCAAAGGGACTCCGTTTTGTGGAGAATAGACACGCCTGCGTTTTGGTAGCGTTAAATTTGACAAGATTGGCATTGCCCCAATCGGAGACTGCCTGGAGTGTCAAATCTAAACGGCTAACCATGGACTCTCGACAAGACTGGATTTCCTCTCCACTGACCCTTGCATTGGTCAAGTACCTATCTACAACTGTGCTGTCATCAGCATACGCAAAGGTACCTGGAATTAACATATCATTGATATGCAGCAGAAAGAGAGTTGCAGACAGTACGGAACCCTGAGGAACTCCGGCATCTATCGCCATATGTTCGGAAGAGTAGCCTTCTAAGACCACTCGAATCGAACGTTCGCTCAAGAAATCCGAGATCCAATTGCAAAGGTCAGTGGGAAGCCCATAAGAGGGAAGCTTGCTTAAAAGGCTTGCGTGCCAGACCCTGTCAAAGGCTTTAGAAATGTCCAAAGACACTGCAAGTGCTTCGCCTTGCTTTTCTATAGCCTCGCTCCATATGTGACAGGCATACACAAGAAGATCCCCAGTAGATCGCCCTCGTCGGAATCCGTACTGGCGATCACTGAGGAGATCGTTGTCTTCAAGGTACGATAGGAGACGGTTGTTGAGTACACGTTCCATAGTCTTGCAGAGTATGGAAGTGACTGAGATAGGTCTATAGTTGACAGGGTCAGCTCTGCTTCCCTTTTTTGGTACAGGTTGCACGTTTGCAAGCTTCCACGACCTGGGAACTACACCAGTCTCAAGTGAGAGGCGGTACAGGCGTGTGAGAACAGGAGACAACTCAGGTGCACAGTTACGCAGGACTATTGCTGGAATTCCATCTGGCCCGCTAGCTTTATTCACGTCTAGATTTCGCAGAGTTCTAAGTACCTCTTTTTGGCGTATGCGAACTGGCGCCATAGTGCAGCCAGCCTGAGGTAAAGTAGGTGGTAGGGTCCCTGCGGCATCTAGACGCGAATTTTCTGCAAAGAGTGAGGCAAAGAGATTCGCCTTCTCTTCCGCAGTATGAGCCAGCGAACCATCCGGCCTCAGCAGAGGTGGCAAAGATGGGCGACAAAAGTTCGATTCGACCGCTTTGGCCAGGGACCAAAAGGATTTGCTGCCTGCTGGATAAGAGGCAAGCTTGGCTCCTATGCGGCGCACATGGTCGAACTTGGCCCTACGTAACATGCTTTTGCACTTCTTGGCGGCCTTATTAAAAGCTTTCTTCATGTTCTGAGTACTCGGAGTTTTGCGTAGTCGAGCATCTGCCCAAGCTTGGTACGCGGACTGTTTACGTGCTTCAGCACAACTACAATTAGCGTTAAACCATGGACGAGCTTGGGGTCCATTGGGTACATCAGAGTATGGAATGTAATACTCCATACCCAAACGCAAGACCTCGACTACAGCATCAGCACAGCTCGACGAGTCTCCTGAAGTAAAGCACGCCTGCCAGGGATATGACGCAAAGAAATGGCGCATTTCGTCCCAATCTGCTAACTTGTATCGCCACACCCGTCTCATACCACTAGGGCCCTGATCGGGTGGGGAGTATACGGATACAGTTTTCACCAGACAATGGTCGGAAGTACCCAGTGGGGCCTCCACAACCACAGAGTATCGGTCCGGATCAGTTGTCAGCAGAAGGTCCAAGCAATTAGCCGTATGGGATTCAACATCTGGTATCCTAGTGGCGCCACTGACAAGCTGGGATAAGCTTAGCGTTAACGCAAGTTTACGCGTCTCTCTCCCAGCGTGATCGGTCTTCTGGTATGGGAACAACCATTCTTGATGGTGTGCATTAAAGTCCCCCAGAATGACTAGTTGCGCCGCTGGGTACCTATGCTGAATCTCATCAGACGTCTCACTTAGATATTGGAACAGCTTGGTCGTCTCCTGATCTCCACTGTGCGATCGGTAAACACAGCAGTACACTATTTGTGTAACTCCTGTGTCAACCAGAAGCCATAAAATTGAAAAACTCGGTGCCTCAAGGTTCTTGAGACGCTTGACACAGATGTCATCGCGAACGTACACACAGACTCCGGCACGAGGTACGAACCTGTGCTCCAGAGTATACCCGGGGTAGCTGAGGTACGCTGCGTCAGTCGGACATCTGATCTGCGTCTCTGTGAGGAACAGCAGCTGCGGTTTGTCGGTTTCAAGGTGGTAGTGGACCGAATCGAGATTTGAGTGCAGACCTCGGATGTTAGTGAGGTGCACTTTTAGTGGGAGGACGTGCAACCGCTGTGTATACTTTTTTCCATTTTTATAGTTTTTCATTTTTGGATTTGGAGAAGTGAATAGGCAGGAGGAAGGCAGTTGAACGAGGCACTGCGTCGTGTTCAACCAAGCAGCAGACTCATACTGCCACACGAGGTTACAATCGGCTTGGAGACCGCGGGGACGCCCGAACCCCCCCGGAGATGGCCACCTGGTCCTCCCTTCCGGTCGCCAACCGGCAAGGTGGAGCATTCCGGGATTTTTCGTTGGGTGGCGGGGCAGCCTTTCACGGGTGGCTTTCCCGCTACTTGGGCCCCCAACTTCCCACGGTCGGCCAGCGGTGCACCGTGCTTCGGATCCCGCTAGCCTCCAGAACCGAGTGCTCAGTGTGGCAGTACAAGCAGCTACAACTCGCCGTCAGACGCAATGCAACTGTTCAGACCCGACCTCCAAATGGCAACTCCCGAACACGAGTCGGAACACGGTAAAAACCATTTGGCGACTCGACTGCGTCGGGAGGGTGGTGACTAGCCACGGCCGAAGCCTACCACCAGTAGTTATTGCTCTTTAGCACCACCCAGGGGTCACTTGTAGGGTCTCAAGGGTAAACCTACGGAAGCGAGCAACATCAACCCCCTAAATGTATGAAATTGTGTTTGTAGTTCTTCATTTTCCAACATGGCCGCCATACATTTTCCACCGTCCAACGTCATTGTTCTCCTAGAACGAATCGAGGTGTGTTAAATAAATGTACAAGGATTGTGTTTGACTGAGAATATTAAATATCAGAAAAATCCAAAACTTTCAAGACGTGGTCTGCATCAGGTAGGAGACACCACCTGCTCGGCCAAAGCGTCAGAGATGGTACGGCTTTCAAACAAAAATTATCAAGGAACCTGATCAGGTTCTATTGGAACTAAAAATTTTCCAAAATGGCGATCCAAGATGGCCGTCATAAAAAAAAATTCTTTACTGAATCTTCGCAATTATTGATGATGTATGAGTAGTTTCTTCTGAAGTATATAAGGATACGACTTGACGAGATCATACCAACTACTTGATTCCCTCAGAACCAAATAAAGTTAACAAAAATATATTTCTGAAACAAACACTACAACCAGCAAACTGTCACAAGCCTAAGACACAGGCCTCGCGGGCCGTTTTAGCGGCCCAGCGCAACGCGCAACATACTATACGTGTGTAGCTCGATTACTACTGACTGATGTAGACATTTAGGTAATAGTTCTCCCAGAAGGAACAGCGATAGTTTAAAATGATTTACAGGAATAGTGGCTGGAAGGGTTCAGTGAGTACGAGAAAATCCGGATATCTTGGAATAGTGCTCCGCATCAGGTGGGACAGAGGCTGTTCGCTCCAGTATCGTAGATGGGCACATGGCTCTCAAATAAAAGTTGTCAAGAATCTTAGTCAGGTCCTACCAGAATCGAAAGTGTTCTGATATGACGAATTTAAGATGGCCGCCATACGAAATTGACTATTCTGAATCTTCGCAGTTGTCAATGATATACGAATGGTTTGTTCTGAGATATTTAAGGATACAACTTGACGCGATCGTACCAACTACCCCTACATGTAACTTAACTGGAGCAGTCGACAACCCTGCTTCCTCCCATCCAAACTCAACCAAAGAGGATTCTCTACTGAAATATGAAGTCTAATTCCCAACCTGTCACACGAGTCCTAAAGAAAGCCCTCGCGGGCCGCTTTAGCGGCCCGGCGCATCGCGCGGCATCTAGTTATACTATATATAGCTCGATTACCACTGACTGATCTAACTAGATACTGACATAATTGTTCTCCCAGAAGGAGTGCCGGTGGGTAAAAATAATGTACTAGACTCGTAGACGGATCGGTCCCGTGAGTACCAGAAAAATCCGAAAT
>NW_020654820.1:0-10280 GCF_003589595.1 Hyposmocoma kahamanoa | reverse complement strand
CTGATAAAGTTGTCTCTTTTGTCTCTTTTCTGTACTGCACTCTTAACGGTCGACAATATCGATAAGATTGTGGAGTTGGATTCCTCCAAAGAAAGTTATTTCCAGTTTTCAGCACCAGTGGAATGAAGGTGGTAGCTATAAGACTATTTTCTTCGCCACCTTCGACATCAGAAAAGGCCTGTTTGTACAACGATTGACCAGTGCTTCCATCGAATCCCCAGTTTCCTTCAAAAGTACATTGTAATTCTTTTAAAGCGTTTTGATCACAGAACTGCGTTATAACGTCGTCATTTAATTTCAAGATCTGGTCAAACGTATGTTGCAAAAGATTTTGAAAAGGAACAGAAGCTTCTCTCTCTGATATTGTAATGTCAGCAAGGTAACAACTGTTTCTTGCTTGTTGAACTTTGTACGAGGTTTTTATATTCGCGGAATGGGGGATAAGGAGTGGAAATAAAAAAACCAAATTATTTTTCCTTTTCAATATATTCACCTGCAAGACGAATACATTTTTCAGATCTTTCAATTAATTTATTTATACCCTCATAAAAAAATGATTGGTCTTTGTCTATAAAATACGCCGAAACTGCCTCCTTGACTTCATCATCGGTGGTAAATTTTTTACCCCGCAGCTCTTTTTTCATTTTTGGAAACAGGTAATAATCACTCGGGGCCAGGTCTGGGCTGTAGGGTGGGTGATCTAAAATATCGAAGCCCACCTTATGCAGGGCAGCCAATGCAACGCGGCTCTTGTGAACGGGCGCGTTGTCGTGCAAAAGCAACACACCTTTCGTCAATTTTCCCCGTCTTTTCTCCTTAATGGCTTCTTTAAGTCGCTCTAATATTGAAGCGTAGTATTCCCCGGTTATAGAAACACCTTTATCTTTATAGTCGATTAATAATATTCCTTCCGAGTCCCAAAAGACCGTTGCCATGATTTTCCCAGCTGACTGTGACACCTTAAACTTCTTAGGGGGTGCTGCGCCCTTTTTATGCCACTGCATGGAGTCTTGTTTCGACTCAGGTTCATAATGATGAGCCCAAGTTTCGTCTCCAGTAACAATTCGACTCAATACATCATCCTTGTCTTCATTACAGAGGTCCAAAAATGCACGTGAACACTCGACGCGCTGTTGTTTTTGCGGCGGCGTGAGCATTCTCGGCACCAATCTTGCACTGACCTTAGTCATGCCAAGATGATCATGAAGAATTTTAAAAATGGTTGTATCTGATGCTCCAACCATTTCTGCGAGTTGTTTCTTCTTTAGTCAACTTTTTGGATAAGTTCTGGCGTGGTCACCTCGATGCTCCTGCCCGGCCTCGGATCGTCTTCAAGGGATTCCCTTCCTTGTTTAAATAAATTGTGCCACTTGTACACCATGGTTTTTCCTGGACAAGAGTCGCCGTAAACCAATGACATCTCATTCATTATGGTCGCAACTGATTTTCCTTGCTTTGTAAGGAACTTTATAACGGCACGATATTCGATTTTTTCCATATTTCACTTTTCACTCCCGATTATGTTGCTTGATTGACGATAACTCAAAGACTAATGGTCTAATAGCTATGAAACCTCGTATTTATACTAATTATGAGTCACTGAACACGTTACGACCCTAATGAGCCTAATCACCCCCCCACAACCCTCTCATTCCGCGAACTTAAAAACGCACCCTCGTAGTAAGGCGGAAATGCATCATAGCCACGGTCTTGGAGATCTAAGCGTAGAAAATTGTATGTTTCAACTGTTAATTTTCTGTCAATAAGAACCGCTAGCGCTTCTTCCGGAGTGTATGGTCGGGTACAATGTTCTAATTTCTTCAAAACATTTGTAGGTGCATTTTCTGTTACTAAACACATATTAAGCACATTTTCTAAGTCTTTGGCTGCTTTAGTTGTAAGTGGTTTACCATCGAGTGACTGTGATGACGCTGCAAAAACTTTGACTTTTTTTTCACAGGCTCCTTTTCTAGGTGCATTTCAAGCTTTCGACGCGACCGTAGTTGTTGGCGTGTGCTCAAAGGATGATGGGCAAATTTCTATGAAAATTGGTCGTAAGACCAACAGTTATGTAACGTGGGCTGGTATTAAGACTTGATATAGTGAACATATTTTCAATAATAATACTATCGATATCCCCCGGGTTTGCTTTTTTTCAAGTATTTTCCTTTTTCAAAATAGAGAGAAATAAAAAAAAACATGACTATGCATATTGTTTTATTGTAAAAGGCACACTCTAACATTTAATCATCAATGATTATTTGCATTAAATGATATGTGGGGGCGACAAATGGCTCATGTCGTCCTAAACCAAGGTACCATATTACGGAAACTACATGAGCGCAGGTTCCAATTGTTCTTCTTCCTGTCAGACACGTACAGTAACACTGATTTAAAGCATTTCTGCCAACCTGATCTCTGTTTATCAAAATATATGTATAATAAGTGCGTGCTCTAACGTGTCTTGATTGAATCCGAGCACGCAGCAACCACACATTTGTTTCGAGTATGTTGCATTCGGAAAGATCGTTCAATGTGTCTTCTCTGCATATTTCTATGACATAAACACCATCATTTAAATGTTCTGCAACGTATGATTTGGCAAGTTTCTGCTGATACGTGCCTAGAGCTTGTAATATTACGTCTTCTTCAGTGAGGCGTGGAAAATCTTCTAGGAAGGGAAGATTGCCTTCCATTCTAGTAAAATTCCTCCTTTGTCGGTTTAGATTTTTCATCTCAACATAATCATACAGCCGATTCGGGGTGTTAATATTTAGATGAATTAAGTTTAAAATATCAACTGCATATCTATTATCTTCATACACAGGATGGAAGGCATTTAAAAGACTTGCAGCTATTCTAAAGTCAACAAACATGTGAGGCAGGGCGCGATTTATATATGTCTGACGTAAAAGTTTGAAGCATTGCTTTATTTTACCGTTCATGGCCTCCACTACCCATCGACAAATGGTTGTTAATCGCGCTTTATTTGCCTGTTCGGTTGTCAATTGTCTTTCATGTCGATCTTTGTTTGGAGGTACATGCACTTCGTATCCACATTCTTCCATGCTTGCAACGCAATCTCTAAACCCTCTGTCTAATATAAATACGTCATTTTGGTTAAAAAACCAATGCCAGGCGCTATCTTCATTATGTACAATTCCTTGCATTATTGTTGCATCAGACATTGTTGCGGGATATGGGCCGAGGACATCAATGATATATCCGTCACTGCAGACAATCATGAAAGGTTTGAGAAGGTTTTCGAATTTGTGCAGACTGTAGGTTTGCCGTTGGAACATAAAGTTACTGCTTTTTTCTATATAAATGTATGTACCATCGCAAATAGTTATTGCTTTGGTGTTGTTGCCATCACCAAAAATCCCTTTTGGTAACAATAGGTTTCTTTCGAGAATGTCATTTCTCGTTAAATGATTGAAACCTAAATATCTGTTGACAAAATCTGCCTCCATGCACCCCCGTGCTATCTTCAATTTCCTCTCTAGTGTGCGACGAGACATGCCAAATAATGTAGCCAATCTCTCATTAGTTTCACCTGTTCTAAGTTTTGCAAGGTATATACCAAGAACTGTTCGTGGACGATTACTTTGTTCGCTTATGGATGGTGTTTGATGTAAAATGACATTGAACTGTTCGTAATTATAACCCACCCAAAAAAATAAATCATTCTCATCTAATTGCGTCATTGTATCGAAATCAAACCTATTTCCACGATTAATAGTTTCTTGAAAAATACTACAGACGTCGGTAAAATTAGCTGAGTCAAAATCATGCGACACGTTACAGTGATTACTTAGTTCATTCCATTCATTAGATTCTAAATGTTCACGACATGTTCTAGCACCTCCGGGGATATACAAATGGTGATCACATAACATGTGAATTATGATTGTCCGAGGAATTCTGCAACGCGTCTGATTGGGACAATTATTAAAAATGCAGCGGTCAGTCCTATTAGGAGCTCTCGTGTATTCTTGTACATGTATTGTTTGCCGCATCTGGGCTGTACTTGTTCCTGGGGCTGTACTCAAGGGGGGATCTGTCTCCTGGGTTGGTATTTCTTCATTTCTTCTGATAACATTCATCGCTTGCTGCCAGCATCTGTGGCATAGCGAATGCACGTTATCAAACTCCACCTGCAAAATCGATATATAACTATAGTATGTATCAAGATTTGCTTACATCTGGATGTTTAATCTGCTCCTAATAATATATGTCTGTGGCTTTCGGTTACAATCGAAAATATTACATCTTTTGTGTAACTACTATCTCGCTGTCAAGAAGTTGCTATAAGCCGTGTAAGTAATGTCGCATCCACACGTTAGCCGAGAAAAGAGGATCGCGTGTCAGTCTACGCCCTATTTGTTTGTCGGGACACAATGCAAACAGGCTGTCCGCACACAGGCACTTGCCTCCACTCGGCTAACGTGTGGAAGCGGCATAAGAGTTAGACAGAATACAAAAAAAACAGTATTATACTGTCTCCCTCGTATTCACAGAATACACCTGACTACAACGAGCGTAACATTAATGATTCTTGTTTATTGCATCACTTTTCGCATGCACGTCAATGATATATATTGAGTTATACCTACTTGTCTCAAGGCATGTTGCCGTATATATGCTGCCAGTTCTGGTCGATTCTCAGGAATGTCGTCCTCCAACACATGTCTTCTTTGTCGATAAACAGACCGGGGACACAAAACACAACGACGTTCTGCCATCACAATTATTTTATATCAAACAGATCCAATCACAGGCACACAGTAGTCCATTAAAGTTATAACGGGTCAAGAAGTCGTAACTGAAGATAGCGAACAAGCAACAAGAGAACGACTAAGTAAAGTCTACGCAGCGCTGGCGCAGTTTCGGGGAAACGCACCCCCTTCTACCACTACATTCTACCTACCTGCTTTATAAACCGGTTTTCTGACTACCTGACTGGCGGTTGGTGGCGTGGAGTGGTTTTATTTTATTTTATTTTATTTTATTTGGGGTAGCAACAGCCAACAGATTATAAAATAAGCTTAAATTAGGTACAATTTAAATAAGGCCAATGACAGCCAACCCATGTTACAATTCTTGATTGTATTTATAATTATAGCAACTTAACCACTTTAAACAATTAAAAAATAATATTAAGGACTGCACTGAAATGAATTCTGTCTATTAGAAGGAAAACATGATGTATGGGAAATATAATATAATATATATTTATATATACGCAATATTACATACATACAAAGTGACATACATACAATATAATATTCTTTTGTACAGTATAATAAACAACACAATACGTATAATATAAATAAGAATTTAAAGGAATAAAAATGAATGTGTAATTATAGCATACATAATTTATTAATTTATATAAATAAATAATAGTGGTGGGATAAACAAAAGCATACATTTATGTGCGTGTTTTTGACAATGGTATTTTTTAATTTTCACTTGTTTTGACACTCCGTAGCTCGATTCTCCGGCGACTTTGATACTTATTGTCATAGTATTATTTTATGTATTATAAATAAGCTTTTTTTTAGTGTATATATCAATTCTGTTGGACTTACGACCATTTTTGCCCATCATCCTTTAAAAATTCATTGCTTTTTGGTGATATATCTGAAGGTACCCTAAGCTGTCGTGTTGTTTTTTCAAACAACCAAAAAAACAACCTTTTTTAAAACAACTTACACATTCAATGTTTTTAAAACAACCTACACATTCAATGAAGTTTGACAAACCCCAGGTCCTTGCAAAAGAAGTCCGTTATCTACCCAGGATGCTGCGAGAGGCCATTGAAATTAAAAAACATCCTAATTTCAACAGGGAAGATGGTTTCTCCGTACCACCAGTTTGGGATCCAGTATTTCCTCTAATGAAAAATCCCAAACAGACATAAGACTGCAGTACTAATTAATATGTTTTAGTTTATTCTAATTTCTATTAATAATTAATAATAAATTAAACCTAATAAAAATTCATTCAATAAAATAATTTGTAAAACTTAATGTAGCGTAAATTGGAATGTTTTCTTTGTAAAATTAAAAATAAGGTATTTAATTAATAACTATTGTAACTATAGTGAAAAAATAGGGTGGTTTGCATTAATATTAGACATAACTGGTTGAAGACTGTACCACCTCAGTCAACCGTGACCATGGGACCTGTAAAGGGCCCGAAACGTCGGTTTGTTTGAAAAAACAAATATACGCGATTTAAATCCGGAAAAATAGTTTCATTTCCTATAAGAGCAGGATTTTTTTTTCACTTTTTCCGGATAAAATTTATGCAAATTAAAAAATTTTTTTTTTCAACAACCACACATATTTGGCACACGAGAGTTCTACTGTAACATTTCAAATCATTAGATCTATAGGTTTTTGGAATAAAAAGGAGATGTCCGAAAAATGGGGTCTATAACACACTGTGCGGCGCCACAACAAAAACTGTACAAATGAAAAATATTACTTACATCATTGACTTACAATTATATGGACGTCGGGTCCGCGCTAAAAAGTGTCCGCACTTGTAAGGCGCTAAAATCGTATACAGAGCGCGACACTCCGCTTTAGTCTTCATTCGTTCTACGGACAGCGCGATACTGCGATGACATAACAATTTAAATTTCGAATAGGTTGACTTGGGACATTTTTTTCGTGGTTTTTGTATTAGACCCGTCGTCCATTTATTTGTAAGTCAATGACTTACATGTATTGTTTTTCGAAAATTTCGTCCTTCTCCCGAACGACGTGCGTACCAGATGCCGCGGTCCGGGTGACTGAGCGGGGGCACGAAACGGTTTTTTGCTCCTAGTTGGATGACGCAACATTTGTGCATACTTCGAGTTTTTGACAGTTAGTCAACCTACCTCTATAGTCAACCAGCCCCGGTCTCCCCTAAACCTATTTTTATTACAAAACTAATTGAAATTACGTACTAATTGCAATTAAAAGTGTAATACAGTGAAACCTGGTTAATTGGGATCTCAAGGGACCAAGACATATATACCAATTATTGAGGGTTTTCAATAATCCAGTTTTCCAATTAAACAGGTTTAAATTTATAGTTGTCTCATTTACAGAGGTCCCCGCTTACAGAGGTCGAAATGTGCCGTTATTCCATTTTTAGAGGAGGAAATGTTAATAAAAATGCGTATTTTTGATGTTATGAATTTAATGTAGGTATGAATGTACATACATAATGTATTGCGTCGAAAAAAAAAATACGGTAAAGTTTATGACTTAAAGTAATCGGTTATGTTTGTTTGTATTTGATTGCTAGTTGCTGAAACCTGTTTCTCGATAGAATAAATTTTATCAAAAATATTAGAATTATCAATATTTGACATTTCGAAATACTTGTGTAAAGTTTCTAAAGCTTCCATTGCCTCACGCTTTGAAATTTTTACTGGAGTCTCTTCACAGTCTTCTTCTCCTTCTTCTTCTGTGTCCAAAGAAGAATACATAGCAACTATGTCATTATCATTGAGCTCCTCTGAAATGAGTACATTATCATCCATAGAAACGAAATCCTGAAAAGTCACCTGCGGCTCATTTAAGTAATTCCTACATGTGGTAAATATTCTATCCCATTCTGGAATTTCCTCTTGTAGGCTCTCAGGTTCAGGTACATTGGTCACTTTGAATCCAGCTTTTTGGAAGCAATTACTAATTGTGGTTTTGCTAACAGAAAACCAAGCTTTTCTTGCAAATCTCATGGCCTGGAGGATGTTGATTTCTGGACTTTTATTCTCTTCTATAGATTTAAGAACATACTGAACAACTTCCTTCCTGTAGTAAACCTTAAAGTTGTTGATAATACCCTGATCCATGGGCTGCAATTTACTTGTGGTATTGGCGGGTAACAAAAAATGTCGACAAACATAATGATTTTTCGTTTTTGGGCCCTCATATCGGCGTTCACTTTTTTTAACCAATCTGCAAATAATTCCGAAGTCATCCACGCCTTTTTATTGTTTTGACAATGAACAGGCAACGTTTTAATACCTTTGAAGCATCTGGGGCTCTTAGATTTTCCAATTAAAAGAAGTGGCAGTTTTTCAGTTCCAGACATATTTGCACTTGCAAGTACAGTGACCCGATCTTTACTCAATTTACCACCATGGCAAGACTGACCTTTGAACGTAAATGTTTTATCCGGTAGACACTTGTAGAATAAGCCTGCTTCATCGGCGTTGAATACGTCATCGGGGGAATAATCGTGTAATAAAGCTGGAAGGTTTTTAATCCACTCATTACATTCGTTATTGTCCAAAGAATTGCTCTCGCCACAAACATTTTTGAATGTGATATCGTTTCTTTTCTTAAATCCCTCCAACCACCCATTACTGCCAGAAAAATTATCAATATGGAGCTTACTTGCAAATTCTTGACCTTTCTCTTTGATCATTGGTCCGCTTATTGGAATGTTATTATTCCGTACCTGCTTTATCCATGTACAGAGACATCAACTTCAGGATACTCTGCAGCTCGTATTCGTTTGAGTTTTCCTTTTCCATCAATACACTGAGACCGAATTTTCTCTTTGTTGTTAATAATTCTACACAGGGTTGACTTTGGTATGTTATTCTCCCTACACAGTTCATCACGCGACTTTCCACAATCATAATGTGATAGAAGTTTTAATTTTTCAGATACTGATAACGTTTTATATTTGCGTTTGAACATTTTGTACACTTTTATTCCCTTGTTTTTAGGTCAAAACATGAGATAGTATGTAACACATTTTTTTTGGTAGATCTCTTAAATACCAAAACAAAAACAAAATTTATCTTCTCTCCTTGGTAATTTCACCATTCTTGTACAACATGTCACTTTGATTATAGTTTAAAAATATTTAGTAAATTAGTTGAAACTTAAGTGTTGGTGTAATCTATTCTTTAAACCATTCACATATGTAGTACCTGTTGGTGAACGATTTTTCTATAAAATCAATATCGTGAATGGGTACCCTGTAGTTTGACATATTTTTGAAAACACCAACCCTGGCTAATTTTTCTTGTTTGGTATCACAGAAAACTAGTGCTGCGTACCAATTAACTCGATTTTACTTTTGTAGTCGAGTCTCATGTAAATTATAGCTTTTCTTTAATATTTCCATGTCGAACGCCGCCATTTAGGTTGCCAAGTACTTCCTGTAAGGTAATCTACGTAAACCTGGAATCGCCATGTATTCTAGCGGGTTTAGGTGATAAGACTTTGGAGCTGTATATAGATGATTCGATAGATTGTCTGTGGCGTTGTTCGCGGGTAACATCTCTTAGGAGGAATTCGGCGGAAGCTCATCTTTTCTGTTCGACACGTCGGCGAGTAAGGTGTTCCAGTTTATTACATCTACTACGGTGATTTATCCCATTGGGGGCATGGTCCCCCAATGCCTTCTTAAATAAAATGAACTAGGAATAGCCAGACGCCGTAATTATGGGTCTCCGAACCCTGTACCAAAAGTAAAACCCGTGTCACCGGACCGCATGGTGAGTTGACCTCTGGATTCTTTCCTTCATTAGATGCTTCGTCATTTATATCAATGTACTGTAACAATCTGTTTTGTTGCAGGGTTTTATTTTTTCTTTGTTGTCTTAGTTGTACCTTTGGTACTTGTAATTTCGAGTCTCGCCATCAACTGAATGGCTGAGACTATGCTGCTGTAACTTTTGTTCGGCTGTGCCCGACCACGTGTCATGAGCTCCACGGGTGGTCGGCATCTACGTATAACTTTGTTACTCCTGTAGCAACTACGCTGTCTTCGCAGCGGATCTGGTATGGAACTTAAATGTACATCCGGTAAACTCCAGGTCAGTGACGTATAAGTGAAGTGTCCATGTGTCACTCATGTACTTTCATAAACTCTTAGTGCAGTGTATTAGCTCTATGTATACTTAAAGATAATCTTTTGTATGTAACTAATAAGGGCAGTAAAAATATCCGTACTCTCCCTTTGTAAACTCGGGGAAGTAAAAATACTAGTTCTACATACTGTACCCTTAGATGTAAACTGTAACATTGTAACTAAAGTAAATTTAAAATAAAGCATTCTGGTTATTTCTACTTGAAACTTGTTTTCGTTGAGTGTAAGGCGCCCTTCCTTCTCCTCGCTTATAAATTTTACACGCATCATCGGGTCAACCAGAACTCACCCACCAACCAGTCTCATGCTCACTCAAACCGACTGGAGCTGACCATTACAAGTACTGACAATCAAAGCATGCGCGAAAGACGACGAGAAATGTATGT
>NW_020654819.1:0-11002 GCF_003589595.1 Hyposmocoma kahamanoa | reverse complement strand
CGTGCCGCTCCGCTGTTGCGATGCTACGATCGAGGCCGCGATGCGTCGGCGATTATCATATTACACCGGCTCGTAACAGACTTGTCGTCAGGTGTTCTGTATAGAATAAACATCCAAAATGTTTATAATCATTTGTTATGAATAACTTCTTACAAGAATATGCAAGTAAACGCCATGACACACAAATACCAAATTTTACAGTGGAAGGTTTTAATTTTATTACTTATTTTTTGTTATTTCAGTTGCTACAACTTACATTTTTACCCGTACCCGTCCGTCAAACATAGTCCGTCTCTTAGCCACCCAGTGTGCTTACTCGAGTCCGTCTCTTATGAACAGGTGTGTTCAATAGCCACTTTTGCAGTAAAAAAAGAAATGCAAGAAAAAAGATAACTATCAGAAAGAAATATACGAGAGAGGTATTAAAAATGTATATATTAATGTACTAGGTACATTTATGTTTATATATACTAGGGAAAACTTGTATTTCCGTAGTACATTCAATGGAACGAGGGCAAAAAATAATTCCGCGGTACCATTAATGGGACAATAGCAAAAAAATGGTCTCTATGCCATCAATGGAACTGTCTAATGGTACAACAGTGAAGAAAGGAAACGATTCATAGGCATCTTATAGGCAACCAGAGTGGAGATGGCAAGGGCATTGATTTGTACAGACGGCAGCACATCAAGCTACACATTGACGTATCTTTTTCCGTTCAGCTGAAGGCGATTTTCGAACAAAAATGTGTAGTCTGATTACGTGTACATCACTGCACTAGGTTCCTTCGCGTATGGATTCCACTTTCTATTTAACATCCGGTGGAGTGGAGTCATCTGCTTGTCACGTATAAACAAAACTTTCAGTACGTATAAACGGTTTTAGGTGCCTTGGAACAAATTTAATTTGTTGTGCAATTGCTATTTTGATTTATTTCTCGTTTCGGCAGTTTTAAGTTTTGCTGCATAATGCAGACGTATGTCGATATATTTTTCAATGACTGCCTTTAACAGCTCGACCTTATGACCAGAGGTCGTTTGTACATGAGTAATGTACATGAATGTCTTTGAATAATTGCAATTAATAAACCGTTATAATACCGAAATGCACATTTTCTCTTTGACACTTCCGCCAGTACGTAGAAATCTTCTTACAATATTGTCGGTTTATTCACAAATTAGAAACACATCTTCAGTCTCATAACATAATCCACCCAAATTTTTAATATCACTTAACTTATGCAACCTTAGTTTTTCTTTGGCTAACAAACAGTCTTTGCAATATTCACATCTCAAATGTTTTGGTAAATGGCGAACTACGAGGCAAGCTATGTATCCGATTATCTGCACTAGTAACTGAGATTCGTGTCCCGCTGATTGTTCATTTAAAGTAGGTAGCTGAAAACATGTCACAATTGCATTGATATTTGTCAGTTTGCGCTTCTTCTATATCACATTTTTTTTATTCCTCGATCCGTCGTCCTCTAACTCTAATTCTGAACGATAGCCAACAGAAGAGCTATTTATTTTTGTTACTGGGTTTCCATAATACAAAATTGCCATTTTTTCGAGAGGAATGCAGTTTCCAGTAAAGTCCCTAGTTTCGACGAATGTGAGAACTTTATTATATGCTGCCTAAATAAATTGTTATACAGGGTATCTGGTGGCAGATTTATGTTTTCAAACTTAAATAAAAAAATGAAATATTTGACACATAGTTTTAATATAAACACTAAGCAATAGAACAGAAATGCGGATTTTAATTTTTAAAGTTTATTTCATCCAAATGTCTTCCGTCGCGTAGCACACACTGTTCAAAACAGAGCCTTGTGTTCTGCGCCACACGCTGCAGTAAACTTGGTTCGATTGAGCTGACTTCTCGGCGAATATTCTCTTTTAAATCTAAAAGAGTTCGGGGTTTGTCGTTATAAACTCGCTCTTTGAGTTAGCCCCAAAGAAAAAAAATCCATAGGGGTTAAGTCGGGTGACCTCGGTGGCCACGGGATGTTCCCAAAGCGACTTATCAATTTTTGGGAAAAGAATTCCCGAAGAAAAATCAACGAAGCCCTGGCTGTGTGTGCAGTTGCATCATCCTGTTGGAACCACGTGTGATGAGTATGATGGATGAGCTCGAAGGTTCGGCAAAAAGAAATCCGTAATCATGCATCGATAACTCTTACTGTTTACATTCGTCGCCTGGCCTCGCGCATTTAAAAAAAAAATGGTACAATTATCCCAGTCGTGGATAAGGCACACCAAACAGTTACTCTGGGGCAATGCAATGGTTTTTGGTGTTTCAGTTGACGCACAGTGTGGTATTTGATCCTAAAACCTGGCCAAAATGATTTTGTACGTCTAACAGCTATAGATGTACATTTTAATGACATTGTGGAGTAAAAAATAATAATACAAAGACATCGTTTTATTTTAAAGCATTTATTCGTCACTTTTACTTTCCGTAATACAGGGTGGGCCAGAAAGAATTGCGAATTTGAAAAAAATATAATAAAAAAACTAAATAGAGTTCACATACAAATGTTTATTTCAATTAAAATAGACATCCGGGAAATTCATTTCTTAAAAATAACATCATCCAGGTGTGCACCATCGCGCCGCGAACATTCCTCGAATCTGAACTTCAAATTGGTAAAAACTCGCTCACACATTGCGCAGGGAATAGCTGCCATTTCTTCTCTGATATTGGTCTTCAACTGATTAATTGTTGCTGGGTTATTGGAGTAGACTTTACTTTTTAGGTATCCCCACATAAAAAAGTCCGGTGGCGTTAGATCCGGACTTCTAGGTGGCCATGCAATGTCACCTCGGCGCTATATCAGTTTCCCAGCAAACACCTCGTTTACGACCGCTAAAGAGGCATTAGATGTATGCATGTCGCGCCATCTAGTTGAAACCACGTCGCACGATAATAGGCTTCAAATTGTTGCAGTTGCGGAAAGAAAAAATCCCTTAACATGGCTATGTATCGGTCAGAATTTACAGTGACAGATTGCCCTTGTTCATTTTCAAAGAAATAGGGTCCGATAATTCCGTGCGCTGATATGGCCGCCCAAACGGTTACTTTCGGCGAATGCAAAGGCTTTTGATGTTTTGCACGTGGGTTCTCTGCAGCCCAGTAATGGCAATTCTGTTTATTGACATGCCCATTTATGTGAAAATGGGCTTCGTCGGAGAACAGAATATTGTTGAAACTCCGAAAGCGTTCCAACATTGTTTCAACAAAAGCTCGTCGTAAAGTTGTATCATTTGGCTGTAATTCCTGCACAAGTTGAATTTTATACGGGTGCAATTTTAGATCTTTCAACAGAATGCGACGCAAAGATGTTCTGGATACCGCAAGTTCAGCTGATCGCTTGCGAGTCGATAGACCAGGATTACGTTGAACTGAAGCTCTAACTTGTTCGATTGTGTCTTCCGTTCTTGTTGACCTTGGGCGTCCCGCAGGCTTCTGTTTGAGAGTCGAACCAGTAGCTTCGAACTTTCTGACCCACGATCTAATCACACTTTCCTTCGGACACTGATTTAGGTCATGTAATCCAAACTCACGCCGAAATAAACGCCGAACAATAGCGCACGAATCGCCATTTTTGTAATAATGTTTAACGCAGAATGCACGTTGCGCTCCGGTGAAGTGATCCATCGCGACTAAATTTCCGAGAACCGAGCTTCTCAACCCCACCGGGTGGTGGGGTTGGAAGCGCGGCCCCCTCTCATATCGTTCAAACGCAAGAGTGTTTTTAAAATCGTACGCCTTTCTGGCCCACCCTGCATTAAGATTATTTTTTGATATCGCTTTCCGATAACAAATTTAGAAATCAGATGACAATGTTTTCTTTTTTTTTATTCATGGAGCGTCGCATTCCTATAATAAGGGGGTCCGAAGTTAAAAGAAGCCTGTTCAGTACATCCTGGTTGCAGGCCACACGTGAAAATTTTCTTGTGTAATTTAGTCTGTATGATCTTATGTGTTTGTTTCGGGCTTCCGCAGCTTCTTCAGATAATTGACCTATTGGCAAAATTACTTCTTTAATAACTTCAGCCCCATGTCGAAGTATCTTGTGCAAGGTTGGGGATATAGGGTAGAATCCATATAGCTGTACATATAGTTCAGCCGTTTCTTGACAATATATTTCAAAAGCTTCCGTGTTGATTTTATGTTCGCAACACAATGTGTCTAAAATAATCTTTAGTCTATATATTAAAGTTTTATCAACTCCTGTTATAGCCGCGGATATTTCATATTCTTCAAAGAATCGCCTGCTAGTGTCGTTCGTATTTCCAAAATTGGTTTTGGGAATGTCAACCAAAATCCCGAGCTGTTGTTTGAAATTATCTTGGATTTCTTTTTTCTTAGATTTCACCACTTTTTTCTCCTCAGCAGTAAGACGGACATTCTATTTTTTAACGGGCAGTTTGTACGCAAGATGTAAAATATTCTCGAAAAATCTTATGCGAGCATGTAGTAAGGAGAGACCAAAGCTCAAATTTTCTTTTTTACACGCCCTCTTCTTGGTTAAGTCGTTAAACTCTGATGAAGTGGCATCACATAAATAGCACCTCATTGTAGATTTGCACACCTTCCCGTCTACCATGGTGAACAACATTTTATGTTTTATTGATATATTATTATCTATTTCCGTGCTAGAAAGTGCTGTGACCTGTCCTTTTATATAGTTAATTTCTTCATTTGTTATGTCATTGGTCTCTTTGATAAATCGTATTGTCATGGGTCGACAATAGCGAGGTTATGATGGTTTTGGATTTTGCCACAATATTCTCTTTTCGGGTCCGTACACTAATTGAATAGGAACTACAGAACTTTGAAAAACATTTGCATCAGAGTCGGCTTCATTCATAAACTTCATTTTATATTGCATTTGCTGTGATCCGTCGCAACCCCATTTACTGATTAAAATTAAAGATTGTCTTTCGTTTTCATTTAAACAGTCTACAGCTTCTTTAAGATGCAAAATCAGTCGTTTTGCCGTGTATTTCAGCACTTGTGTCGGTTACTCTATGAATTTCGGGATAACAGTCTTTTTTTAATTTTTGTAGAACGGAATAGCACGGAAAAAAGTTTTTATTCGTTTCTCGTATTATTTCATATTGAGCTTTAGTAAGTCCTGCTTCTGTAAACATAGACAAGGCCCGTAATGGCGACAACTGGCGAGATTTCTCTTGCTCTTCTTTACTTTTTTTAAAAGCTTTAACGTACTTTGCCCCTCTTCGAGGACTTTTCGTTAGATCTTTTACTACTTTCGAAGCATCGACCTTGCCCGACTCCCTCAATTTCATTTGTGCAGTATACGTTAACTCGTCCACGTCTTTTGATCGAAGCTCTTGAGTTTTTCATCTTTTGCTTCTTTCACTTGATTCTATGAAAGACTTCGGAGGGCGACCGGGACTTTGTCCAGTAACACAAAAGTAATAAATATTTTTTAAATTTAATAACTAATAATAATATGTGAAAACATTTTGCACTACAAACAAAATCACAAAATATTTAACGTAATTCTAGTTAGGGGTTTGACAATTTTAGATTTATGTCTGTGGTCACAAATGTGTTTTACGTAGCAGTTCCTTGTGTAATAGTTCGCGGAAGTACTGCCACCTTGCCTATTTCTGCCGTCAAGCAGTCTATTGCAGCATTGCTGCGGTTTTGGAGGGTAAGGGTGCTGGTGAAATTACAGGCATATATGGGGATTGTCAACTTTATATCTCAGGGTGATGGGCGCAGTGGCAGAGTCCCTCAGATCTTTGCGACTTAAAGCTCTGGGTTTTCTTCTTGTCGTATCGATGGCATACAATAAATTATTTCGGCCCTGAACTTAGCCACGCTGACGGCGTCACTAGTAGCCGCCATTAAATCCTTAACCGTGCAGGTATTACGGCACGAAGGGCATGAGGTGAGGTGGGCTATAGTTAGCGCTCTGGGTGGTACTACTAGTGTTATATCATAAAAAAAACAAATAAAAAGTGCAGGTAGCGGCACGTAAGTCTAGCGGTGACCGAAATATAGAGGGGATAGCTGCGCATGTGTACTGCCACACACGCAATAGTTATATCAAAAATAAAATAAAAAAGCAAGTGTTTTTTGCCTTTTATGTCTAACTTTGTTTTGTATGAACTAGTATTAAAAGACATCGTCATCTCAGTAATTAATGCGAAAGTTTGAATGTTTGTATGCATGAATGTTTGTTATTCGCAATCACGTGAAACACTCGACTACAGATGCAATTAAATCTATGGGAGCACTTTTCGGCAATGAAAAATGTAGATAGTGTAGATCTTTGTCAATGACAGGGTCAATTAGTATTGGGAAAATTAAAAAAAAACTTGATAATTTTTATTTAAAAATAAATTATTCCGAGTCTGACAACGGCATCACGCCTTCCATTAAATTATCGTATGCGGGGCCCGTACAATGCCTTTTGCTCATTGAGGGCCCGGGCTCTGGGCTACTTCGGTCGTCGTTGTCTTCATTATCATCATCGGAATCAATGTCATCTTCGGAATCGTCTTCAGTGACGCGAATAACAAATTCCTCTGGTACCGCCGGTCCAAGCTTTTGGAGTCGAGTGCGACGAATCTACGTAGGATTCATCTGTATATACAATCGGTCTTCCTTCTTGACGATATTGTTTGATTTTTTGTAAATATTCGATTCGTAGCAAACGTATATTTGAAGTCTCTATCAATACCTTACGGTTGTTTTCAGTCGTTTTCCACCGGAAGCCCAAATCCTTGATAATTCGTCGAAGACTTCGTTCTGAGCCTTGGAAATTATTGTCTTGCTCTAGTTTACTTTTTAACTTTGCAATGGTGGGAAGTTCGCCGTTTGTTACGTCAAATTAAGAATACATCTCTTTATAACACCTTGGTCGAAATTATCGATATCAGTAACCGGTTTTGTACGAGAACGTTTTTTGCCAGGAGTTCGGAACACTGCAATTAAATCGGAACTATTGGCTTGAGTAGAAATTTTTCTCACCGTTGCGATTGACGTTTTTGTAGCCTCTGCTTTGCTTGTTTGGATTTTATCTAAATCACTAATTACGCTACTTATTTGCATATTTTCCGTTTTGATAAATTGTGCAGATTGTTTTATCTGGTTTAGATCCACAGTGGTGCCTTCCGAAGCATTGAGTATTATATTCGTAGCTTCGTCAATTCGACTTTTAATTTTTTTTAAAGAATCAATGAATCCGTTCGTTTCTTTCTTTAAAAAACAATGCACGTCATACACCATTTTACGTGCCTGTCGTCTCAAAACAGTAGTTCTTCTATGCGCATTCACTTTTTAAAATCACAAATAAACTGAAACTTAACAATAACAAATAATAACAGTCATTAATAAAATTAAAACTTAACAAAAACAAACAGTCAACTAACAATACTATTTAGAACGTGATTGTACACCAGGAGTGAGCGGACCGTCGTATCGGTGCGCGGGGCAAGGAATGACTGGAGAGCCAATAAGCGCTTACGCACACCCGCCCGCGCCCCTTTCACTCTCTTGGGATACCTTATTTTCGCGTTCTGCGCATCAATGGTCAGCGCTAGATTTTCGTGCCGCTCTCTGTACCTGCACTAGGTAAGCTGATAGTGCCGTTAAGCCATTCAGTATTGTTTTCTTCAAACCTTGCTTTTGTTTTGCGAGCAGCTAATTTCTTTCAGCTCATTTCTTAACAGATCCAGTATTTCAAGATACTTGACAGTGTTCAAATGACCTTCGTACTCGTGGACTAAAACAACCATATTTTTCATAATTCCGCACCAAACGTTGAAAGAGAATCTTACTTGATTGTTAGTTTCATGAACACGAACAGGATTCAGTCGAGACCAATAATTGTTATTGCGGCGGTTGTACATGCCGTTATTAATGAAGTTGGTTTCGTCAGATCATTCAATGTTAGTCAAAAAATTCGGGTTACGGCCAACTTCTCTTAGCATGTTTTGACAAAATTGAAGTCGTCTCTCACAATCCCCAGGATGCAATTTTTGCACCAACCGGCTGTCACGATAACATTTATACTTATACTTTTTAAGCACTTAGAGTACGCGAGTGTGGTTCGTTCCAATATCTTCTGCAGCATCTCTGCTTGAAGCCTTTGGAATTGCTTCGAAGTATGTTAAAACATTAAGATCGAATTCGGAATAGTTTGAGGAGTTTGCCGTCTCTTTTCGTAGTATTTTTTAAATTATTTACCACTCTTTTCAGAACGAATCGAGATGGTGCTTGTCGATCCCGACATTTCTCTTCATACCACCGCAGAGCTACATTCACATTTTTGTTATTTAAAAAATAAGCTTCCATTAAATCAAATTGTTCTTGATATGCCATTTTTACGATGAGGCAAATATGAAATTTATTTATTTATAGGAAAATTTACAGTACCTACTTAAAACAATCACATGGATATACATAATAACAAAAGACAATCCATTTTCAAATGAAACATTCCATATTTAAATTACCTCATGCCACTGACCAAAGCGTCTGCATTGCAAACATGTGCAAATTGCAATCTTCTTATCTAAATAGTACTTCATTATTTTAATGGATAAATGACGTCAACGATAATTAACAAGTAATCTAATGGACGTTTGAGTAAAAGTGCTTTAACTTGACCCATTGAATTTATAACTCCAGATTTCATGGTTTGTAAGAGTGATTTCATCCTCATAATTGACCCTATCGATTGATTTAATAAAATTACAGGGTGCATTTTTTAAAAGATTTTAGCGGGTTCGATTCCCGCGTGTGGCTAGCAATTTTCGAAAATCTTTGAATGCAGTATTATTTCTTTTCTTTTGTGCAAAAATTTCTATCTCCAGTATTTAACGTACTTTCCTTCCAACTGGCATTACAAATTTCCACCCTGTATATATTTAATATACATACATATATTATATATAACAATGTCAGACTATTAGGATGTAGATTGAGAGTTCAATACGAAATCGCGGACAATTTGCTTGAAAGGTAGTTTATTCGGCGCTTTTGAATATGGGATAGTAGAGCATTCCAGAGTCGTATTGCCTGAAGAGTAAATGAATTAGAAAGAAAACCAGTATGGCGCGAAAGAATTAAAAGAGTCAATTTGCTGTCTAAGCGAAGATTGCGATTATGGGATGCACCAAATATTGAAATTTACATTTCAAATATCCAGGTGCACATTTATCATTAATGATAGAGTAAAGAGTGGAAAGTATTCTCAAATCACGACGCTGGCGAATCGTAAGCCACTTCAGCTCATTGTGACATGCGGACACGTGATCAAACTTTCGAAGTCCAAAAATAAAGCGAATGCAACTATTGAGCAAGCGATCCAATTCGTTGAGAAGTTCCTGGTTGATATATACTCACTCTCCACTAACTCCTCATTATTTGAAAATATTTTTTTTCGCTCTCGTTCCATTAATTCTTGTATTAGAAAAGCAGTGATAATCAAACACCCTCGCGCACTGCACGCAAAAATTCGAAATACGATTTTTGCTTTCAAGTTCTGTATACACGGAGACGTTCAATATTCAAAACATATTGTTTTACGGTCTTTCGCATTTGACATAGTGAAATTCTTAAAGTTCAGTCTAGACTTGTAGAAAAAAGCTAACGAATTTCCTACAGGGCATGGCGTCACAGCTTGTAAGTCATAGGTGATAACAATTGACGTGTCCTCGGGCTCGTGGCATCGTTTCATATCTCTGTCTTTTTCAAGTCTGCTCAATCTTTTTTCTACGTGGTGTAGCTTGTAGCTGGCCTATAATTTAATATTTTCTTCTTCAGAAGCATTTTGATATGCCTCACACTCGTCGCAATGATCTTTTTTTGGTTTGAAAAAGCGAATATTAAAATCACGGTTAAATATTCGTGAATATGCATCGTAATTCACAAATGGTTTCTCCTGTTTTTTTTTTAATTTTAATGTAGTTTCTATGTAATTCTATAACTGATAAACCGCCATCAATAAATATTCTACTTGTGCTAGCCCTGAGATAGTGGCTTTCAACTTTTGGTATTGATTGTATATGATCTTTTACGGCTTGTGTAACTTCGGGATCTAATGTGCATTGCTTTCCATGCTTTCCATGTACGTGGAGTGCACTATAAGTTTCCGGAATGAATAAGAAAAAAATACTATAAATGGTCAGAAATTAATTTATTGTTTCTTAAAATATTCTCTTTTTCATACGAATGAACCAATTTTGAAAACATTTATTCCACTCCTCCGTGACAATCTCTGAAACATATTTTTCATACTCTTCGACAACCTCTTAAATTGATGAAAATCGTTGACCGCGTAACTGGTTCTTAATTTTTGGAAATAAATAAAAGTCACAAGGTGCCAGGTCTGGACTGTACGCGGGATAGCTCATAATGTCAACGTTGTTCACCTTCAAAAATTCATTTGTCTGTCTGGCTGTCTGAGAACTGGCATTATCGTGGTGCATAATGATACGGCGTTTACGGTTATTTTTTGGTGTACTTTGCACGCGCGCCACTTTGGTTGGTTTCGGCTCACCTCGAAAGACCCATACGCTCGATTGCTGGTTTGATTTGAGATCGTAATTATAAATCTATGTTTCGTCACCTGGTACTATGTCCCACACCAAATTTGACGCCCCTTCGTGGAACCTGGTAAGTATGGCATTGCACCAAGTGACGCCATCCGTTTTTTGAGCCTCAGTCAAATTGTGTGGGATCCACCGAGAGCACATCTTTTTTATACTCAATCGTTTGTGTAGTATTAATTGTATTTGACTCATGCCTATGCCCAAAGATGCCCGAATCTCATGGTATGTCACATGCCTGTCTGTTTTGATCATAAGGCGCACAGCATCGATGTTTTTGTTGTTCACAGCAGTGGACGGGCGACCATCACGAAATTCGTCACTGAGATTCACACGACCGCGTTTGAATTCTGCAAACCAGCTATAAATAGTCATCTTGCATGGTGCTTCATCGCCAAAATGCTCTTCT
>NW_020654818.1:24028-35353 GCF_003589595.1 Hyposmocoma kahamanoa | reverse complement strand
CAAATGTCCGGTCAGGTTGTCTGTTTACGTCGCGTGCACGTGAACATGGGTAAACGAATTAATTACAATCCACTGAAACTATTATTTAATTGATAATGAATGGGGCAATTATCAATCCATGAGCGTTTTTTATTTAATTCCTTACTAAATCGGTTAATAATAATTATAATAATAACGCACACACTCAACATAGCCTCGCTCTAGGGAAATCCTGTGTCGCGGGTGTCATGGACAACCACAAATTACACCCAAACTCACGAGAGAAATAAATGTAGGCCATACAAATAATTCTCCCGGCCCGGGAATCGAACCTGGGACCTCTGCGTGGCAGTCCGGCATGGTAACCGTTCGGCCACAAGGCAGTTAAAATTTTATGAGTGATTCCCTCAACGCTTCATTAACCAAGCAGATGTTTGTCTTTTTTTTTTATTTATGTTTTGTTCATTAAGATGACAATTTAAAATTTTTAACGGACTCATAAATATTGAATATCATATTACTTTAGCACATGTTTCAGGTGAATTCAATATCCTTTGTTTAATGCAGTAGGTACTTACGTAATGATATTATTTTTTACCAGCATTGCGGGATGGAATCTTGATTATGGGGTATAATTATGAAATATAAACCAAATCGATGACTTTCTAGAATAGTCGCCTATCTCAAAAGCATCTATAATTAATCAGGAAGCTGGCTTAAGAAAACCTGAGAAGCCAATGCCGCCCAAAGTTGACGAAACGTAAACCATCCCTATGTTGTCATATGATTACTTTAACCAATGAAAAGCTTGGAATCTCAATCACAACAAAAGTTTCTGAATAAATCTCAATAATAAATCGAAAAAGGATCAATTTTGAATAGGGCCACTATTTTTGAAAAGCAGTGAAATGCCAAACAATTCTGAATTTGAGGCACTATGTTCAAGCTGCCACAAACATAACAAAGACATCTACTAATTGATGACATTTTCTAAACACCAAGCGACCGCTTTAATTCTATAATAATTAATGGCGCGTGCTATGACCCGTGCTACGCGACGCGAGTGTACCCCCAGATTATGCGAATGTGTGCGTCCGTACACGACGCGCGGCGTGCAATGCACACGTGCAAGCCGTGCTGCTACGTTTGTATGGAGTTACCATACTCGTCTTTTTATACTATATTAGTATTAAGTTGTTTACTAACAAATTACTTTAGTCAATGTTACTTGAAATAAATTAAATTATATTTTTTTTTATAAGTCCATACCTTCAATAAAAGTAACCGATAATAGCCTTCTATATGTGTAAAATATAACGACACTAGAAGAGTCTTAAAGCGGCGCCATCAAACATTTACATTCAATCTCGACCGAATTATCTCGTCTTAAGGGTCTCCGAGTTAATTGAATGTCACTTAACTGCCAGTTAAGCATTAATTGTTGCTGATCTAGCCCATTATAGCCCATTGTATGTTTGAATTTAAATCTGTCAGATTTGTGGTTACGGCCAGGTGCTAAAAGCGCAATAATGTTATTATTGAAAAACACTGGTAAATTGTATCCTTGGTATAGATAAACATAATATTTTATATCAAAAGTAATAACATATGGAAAGCGCTTTTATTACATGAAAGTAATACAAATGGTACGAAGTACATGAAACAAATAATATACCTACATTATTATGTTAAAATTTATTATCCTATTTGAGATCAGAGATGGGCAGGCGTCCAGGTTTTAGCCTGGCACTTTGTTAACGCCGGTTTTAAATTGGGTTAAAACCCATTAATGCCCAAAATCGAGAGCTAAAACTGTTTACAATTAAATATTTATTGTAAATCGAGTTTTGATTAAATTTAATAATATTATAAGAAAATGTTTATTGCCTTCTGTAGGTTAGCACGACAGCACGCGACTAGCGCGAGAGCACTTAAAGCGCGAGACAATGCTATTCTCGCATAAAGATGTTGTAATGTGCATCCTTAGGAGTGAGAATCCAAAGGAGTGCATGGTAGGTATTGTGTGGAGTTACCTCTTTTTCGTCTAAAAAAGATTTTTTACATCGAAATTTGTAATAAATATGGATTTATACTAATTCTGTATTCGCCGTTTCTGCCACCGATTTCGGACAGAAAGGGGTTAAAACCCGCTTTGGGTAAAAACCCTCATAACCAGAAATAGAAACGGAGTAAGAGCCTTTCATCCCAGGCAAGTTATTAGGCAAATGGGCCTTATATTCTTTTAAAAATCAACTCTAGTTTGCGCTGAAATCACAAATTAGAAAGCTGAAATAGTGCAGCGCCAACAACTGACCTGACGTGTCCGTATATTCGAAAAATATTCTATATTTATTGTAATAAAGATAATATTTTTAACAATGAGGGCTGTTCCATTTGGTGGTGTGGGAAAAACAGCAAAACATCTAATTACAAAAAAAAGGAATCACATTTCATCGGTAATTAAATATTAAATACGTAATTTTTCAATTTACTCCATAATAGCAAAGCTCAACTTACACTGATCGGTCGAAGTGAAACAATTGACCACACCCATCAATTGTTTCTAATTCGGGCTGGCCAATCGGAGCGCAGTTGTAACGTAACGTAATAATTTGACAGAATAGTTTTGAAACAAATTAAATTTCGTCTCTGTTTCTGGTTATATACTCGATGCTAGTAACTAATAATAATTATACGTACCAACGAACGCAACTTCGTGTAAACAAAGTTATAATAGATACATTTTACGCAAAATACTCCGCTAAGTGCAAAAGTTTCGACATTCTGTTAATTTCAACAAACTCCGCGCGAACTTGGCACTATTACACTTCTATATTCTTTATTCCGTGGGAATACCCCTCGGGAATATTTGACTAAACATTTCCTAGTACGGAAATTCGGTGTAAAATTCTGAGAAGGATTTAGGAGTTTGCGATAAATTTATAGGAAAATAGAATTTAAATATAATCAAGACGGGTATTCCTGAAAAGACGAAAACTTATAAATATTTATTGCTTGACATGTTGAATTAATTTATAAGGTTCGGGATCCAACCAACCGTTGGATGGTTAAATTTTTTTATCTTCTTCTTGGCGTGTCGACTCTGACATTTATATTTGTTAGGACCAGTACGTAGCGACTAAGGCAGCATAATCAGTGGTATACAGGTACATGCAGGGTACAAAAGAGGTGCCATTGTCTGGGGAGAGATACCACACAGATATGCACTCTCCGAGCAGTAACACCAACCGTGCATGCACTCCTTGCTTCGGCTGACTTGGGTCCGCAGCCTATTTAGGGACTTCCAAGTTTGGCAAGGTAGATCATGCCCAGGAAGGAGGTGACTGTGCTTACTAAAGGCGTTTTTGGTGGCCCTTGGTGGCGCATAATTATTATCTGAATGCTCCACACGGGGAGGCATCTTCCATGCACCTCATCAAAAATTTTTTTATGATATCAAGAGACGCGATGAACAATTCATGCGTTTTGTGGTAAGCGTGTGTGTATACTCCGTCCTTCGACCTCGTCGTTATTTTCCATCAGGTGTAAAGGAGGACAAAACAAGCGACATGCCTATAGTACATAACAGTTGCAATGCCACTGGAAGCTTTAATTCGCATAGATCTGAGACATATAGAGATAGGCTAAGGTATAATACATTTTATTATGTTGTAAAAAGAAAGCATCGTTGACTTTAGCGCTACGTCTTGCCTCGAAATGGGTTCAGGAGGTTTACTAGTCCTCCGTCCAACATCCGAAAAAATTACTGTCAAATAAGTAATACTCAACTGCGTAACGTCAAGTAACTTTAATTATGGCGTTACTTATTTATATATTCAAATACAACAGCTTAACAACCCTACATGTATCACAAATACTTAATAATAATTAAATAAAACAATCGTTACAGACAAAGTTCATAAGCTCCATGTGCTTGTAGTTTCAACAACGCCCTTAACATACTATAGTAAAACAAATAGTGCAACTCTATACAAATGTAGCCGCGCGCCGTGTATAGACGCACATTATTCATATAACCTCGCGGTGTACTCGAGTTGCGTAGCAAGAGACGCACGGGCCATTTATTTTTTCACAATAAACGAGATATCAATCTCCGGTACTGTATAAAAACATCAATATGTAAGTACTACCTTTGACAAACCTCCCCTTTACCTAACCTAAACCTAACCTTTAACGGCCTCGGGCCTTCACTTACTAGTACTCAATGCGTAGTGGTTGTCGGTGGCTAGCCATCGAACCACTTATTCAACTGCCATTGCAATTTATTACTATTCAGTAGGGCTAGCACGAACAAGCGCGACTTGTGTGAGAGCGACATAATGCGCGAGATGTCTATACGACAACAGCAGTATCTCGCACTTTTTGTCGCTCTCGCGCTAGTCGCGCCCTATCGTGCTAGCCCTACTGCTCTTTAAAGATAAGTCGATGGTGTAGTCTACTAATATTATATTTTATTTGAAAACGGAATTGCTCATTAAGCGAGATAAAAATAAATAATCTCAGTAGAGTCTCAATAAATTACAATGACCAATGGTTTCAATAAAAATTAGCAGACTTGGGGCGTGGTGTATTTCATAAACCAAGCGGTAATGTGAGCATTAGGCTGCCAACAGATTGACTGCATGTTTGTAGTTATGCGTGAAATCGTAATCAAGTCCATGCAGCCGAGATCTCGACTGCATGAAGTTGATAACGACTGCACGCATTAACTACATGCAGTCAAGTTGAGACTTCAACTTCAAGCGTCGATGTGAACGATAGTCCGAGAATCAAATGTGGTAATTGGCATTCTTACGAAAATAGTTTATTATTTTATTACATTATTTTTTATTATTTTTTCGCTTATCGTTAAATTTATCAAAAATTGCAATCGACATTCTAAAGTAGTTGTAAAATTTGCTTTCACCTTGTCTTCATTTCAAGTTTTACATTACAGTACATAAAATCACCTTCTTTCTCTATAGCAACATGACAATAGTGGATGTATCCACGCTGCACTCTTTTGTTTGTGGCTTCGATTACATCGGTGCCGGCATCGCGTAGCAATAGTGATAAATAGCGTCCGTGCTTCCATCTTGACGTCAACTTTTATGCTGAACTCCCGAGTAGTTAGCCATGACCACGCCACGACCATGCCGCTGTCAGCAGCAGCTTAGCGACGAGTGGCAAGAACAGATGTATATATGTCATTCGCGTGTATTCATAAAACTTGTCAGTATATTTTCTACGTTCTTCGTACAAGTTACGTTAATCGCCATATTTATACCGCTCTTTATTCAATTTGTGGATTCCTTCTCTCGTATTTAAAATACGAACTACTTTTAAAATATAACTACTTATGAGGCAAAGAAGCGCCATACTAGGTGCGCGGCGATAACCTGCAGTTAATGTCGACTACATGCAGTCGTATTCGTCTGCATGGAGTTGTATTAAACGGACCTTATGCATGCAGTTCGCTTAGTAGCAACCTTACCGCGTTCCTGTTTTGGAGGGTAGGTGCTAGTGAAATTATAGGCACATGGGACTTGTCAACTTATGTCTCAAAGTGACCGGCGGCGCAGTGACAGTACCCCTCATCAGATATTTGCGATTTAAAGAATGGATAGGCGAGTCACTTACCACCACACACACAACAAGGCGTCTCGACACTTGAATCTCAAAAAAAAAATTTAGAAGAAATCTAACGCAAGAGGCTCGAACTACTAAATCGTGTTTGCATTGTACATACACTTACTTGTTTTTGAATAATTTGTGTTTGTTACGTATTTCACGATATATTACGTATTAATTTTTGTATTGGTCGCTAAAATATTTCAGTATCAATATTATACGTGATTGTACAACTTTGGGTACAATGATCACTTTCTAAACTCCACCGTTCATTACATTTTATTAAGGCTCAACCGCGCAAAACAAATTACGGAACATTTTACGAAGGTTAACCCTTTGCTAATGCAAAATGTTTGTCACAATCTGAAAGTTTAACCATTTCACCTCTAAATACTTGTACCTCATGCGTGATTATTTTTGGAAGTATTGTATTAGTAACTTAACTGCCTCCGTGACCGAACAGTTACCATGCTGGACTGCTATGCAGAGGTCCCGGGTTCGGTTCCCGGGTCGGAAGAAATATTGATATAACCTTCATGTATTTCTCTCATGAGTTTGGGGTTTTTTTATAATATCCAGTGACGAGACGAACGAGACGTGCGCCTGATGGTAAGCACATGCCTGTCCGTAATACTTGCAGTGCTACTCAGAGCTTTAAATCGCAAAGATCAGTGGGGCGCTGCCACTGCGCCCTGAGACATAAGTTGACAAGTCCCATGTGCCTGTAATTTTACCAGCACCCTTTATCCTTCAAAACCATAGCACAGGAATACTGATTAGTGCTTGGCGGCAGAAATAGCTAAGGTGGCAGTACTTCCCTGGACGAACTCTTTAACAACGAGCTCTACTGCTGCTAAATATCGATTGTAATTTGTTGTTGTCTATGTGTATGTCCGTGACATCCGCGACACAGGGTTCCCTAGTGCGGGGCTATGCGTGTGTTTGAACAGCGTCCGGTTAGGTATTATTGTGATGGTAGTGCTTATCTGTCAATGTGGTGTGTGGTGTTGTATGCAGCAAATACCAACCGCCTGCTGTGCATGACATTACGGTAAAGTTAAGATAAAAATATAAAGTATTAATATTTTTAAATTTTAATATAAAATATATTGTATGTATCTTAGTCTTTAAGGCATATACTATATGGGTCATGTGGCCTGAAATAAATAAATAAACGAAAAAAATTAAAAAATTAAACCTAACGGTGAGACCTCAAGAGCCGTTCCAATGAATTTATCTAATAACGGTGTGTAGCCTAACCTAACCATAATTACCTATATATGTATATATAGAACGGGGGAGGTAAGTAAGTACACGTCGTGCAATGTGTACTCGAATGGTATTCTCACTGCCGGTCAAGCAGACTCACAAGACCGATCGACGGATGGCTGGTCACAGTGAGACAAGAGTAGCGGGCAGTACTAAGCAGGATGACGATTTTGATGAGTTAACATCAGATGGTATTGGATAACTGAGTGTATTTGCAATTTTTATTACTATTTATACAATTGTTATGACTAATACATTATGATAGACTTTTCTTAGTGTGCTACGTGCATTAGTTGCCAACAAGGCTCTGTTTGTTAAGAACCCTCATGCCAAAAAAGTTTTGACGTTGGCTCCACCCACACTCCCCGCTACCTGCACCATCATTCGCCGCCCGCTACCCGTACGTCGCAGCGCAAACCGATCAAAAGTAATTTTCGCGCGCTTATCGTCGACCCGTAAACATTGAATCCATAGAGTCGTATTCGACTACTTAAAATTTTTATTACACTTCTTTATTCAAATAAACATATTACGTATTTAAATATCTAACCCTAATTCTAAGGTACAATTTGAATAAAATGAGTTAATACACCGCTAAATTTTAAATTTATTTAATTGTTTGCAAATTTTACAGATTTTAAATTTGGTTGGTTTGGTTAAATTTAAATTTAAGTTTGGTGATTTTAAGTTTGGTTTGGTACAATTCTGAATAATGTACGTACATAGCCAATTTTATATAAAAACCAAACCAACAGTTATATAAAAACTAATTCGATGCCAGAACGAAGCGACTTAAAATATTGTTTATCAAAGAACAATGTAACAAATTGAAATATACATATATTGATAACATATTATAACTGAATTTCGTTGTATTAATAGATTTAGACATTAGTTTTTAATTACTATATTTTTTAAATGAAGCTACTTACAATATAATAAACAAATGGGACTATAGTAGAGTATGTGCATTTGTGTGTCTGCATATGTGAAGGTGTATGTGTATATGTCTATATAAATATCTGACAAATTTCTGCAAGCTTTTTTTTTATAGTTTTTAGTATTTTTTATTTTTCTAGGAAAGCCAAACGACAAGGCTGAAATAATTCATTTCGCTGTCGTTTTAAATTCAATTTCTATCATATGTCTTTATTAAAGAACTTTGTACATGATCGAAATTTTCTCTATGTTTACCGTTATTTTCCGCATATTCGTCCATAAATTTTATTTATTTAATTTAAATTTCTTTTGTTCTAATGTAAAATAACTACCATTAAGTATGTGTAATTATTTTGTTCAATATCAAAATCAGTTCTCGTAAAAAAAAACAACGATATCAACTATTTATTCTCTGCCTGTACTAAATCCTTTCTGAATTATGTGTGTGTTTTGCAGAGGTAACCTAACAATCAATTAGATCAAAATCATACTGTCATTTTTACAAACATTATATGTATACCTATTTATAATATGTAACGCAAAACATGTAAATGGTATCGTTTTATTAATCGAGTAGCCCGCGAAAGCTAGATCTAGTGGGAACAGCTAGACACGACAGTCGTTCAACGATAAAATAAAAGTCTACGACACAATCACGACAGATGGTCGTGATATGGGAACAGGCTAGACGCGACAATCGTCCAACGATAAATAAGACGTTACGACGTAATGGCAACGCCCCCTGACATACACACAAAAGAATATACAATCGAAATACAGACTATACTACAATGCACAAAAAGTGGCCTTACTGCTAATTCGCAATTTCTTCCAAGAAAGCTTAGGATAGATATATAAACAACATAAATATCATTGATAGTCTCGTTAACTGCCAAAGCTACCAAATCAAATTGTCCTTTTAACATGGAAACCAAAACCACATATGGCGGTCAGAGTGCTGTCAAAATCGGGTTTACTATAAAATGACGTAGATCATTGTACGCCGACCGTATTACAAACGTTAATTTGCGTTCACACAGAATTCCCGGCACGTTTTGTTTCCGTTATTAATTGTAAAACTTGAAACAAGTTTTTACTGATTTCACATTAATGAGGGTTCAGGGTTTGGTTGTACGTAAATAGAATCACAACGTAATTATGAATTTGCCGTTTAATTTATTTATATGATTATTTTGGATTTTATTATTGATATAAAGACTGAACAGCAGTAGAGCTCTTTGTGAATGAGTTCATCCAGGGAAGCCTTATCCTTAATATAATAAACCCTAATTATTTCACCCGCCAAGCCGTAATGTGAGCATTACTGCGTTCCGGTTTTAAAGGGTAAGGGTGCTGGTGAAATCTTTCAAAATTACTAGCACTATTATTTGGCCGAACGTTCTAATCAATGACGTCTTTACATCGATTTTATAGCCAGAAATAGAGACGAAATGTCATTTAATTTGTTTGAAAACTATTCTGTCAAATCATTACGGTGACAACTGCGCTACCATTGGCCAGCCCGAATTCGAAACAATTGACGGGTGTCGTCAATTGTTTCACTTCAAATTAACCAGTTTAACTTGAGCTTTGCTGTAATGGACGAAAATTTAATAATTACATGTGATTCCGTTTGTTTTGTAATTAGATGTTTTGCTGTTTTCCCACACCACCGAATGGAACAGCCCCCCATAATTAGAAATATTATCTTTATTACAATAAATACAGAATATTTTTTAAATATACGGAGACGTAAACACAGGTCAATTGTTGGCGCTGTACTATTTCAGCTTTTAAATTTGTGATTTCAGTGCAAACGAGAGTTGATATTTAAAAGTGACATAAGGCCCATTTTTTGATGATTTGCTAGGAATGGATGGCTCTTATTTTGTCTCTATTTCTGCTTATGTACTCGATGCGTCTTTAGCACTATGTCCTATCTGTGAGCGAGACCCTGGAATAGAAATCTCAATGAAAGTTACTCGAGGCACCTCGGATTAGAAGCAGGAATTTAATCCAAAGTTTCACGGAGCGATTCGTCGTCAAACTCGTACCAATACACGCTGCTCTTACATAGATCTCACATTTATCTTTATTATTTCGATATAGGGTACGTATTCATCCGATGAATTCGTCACTGAACTTGAAAATGGACGAAGTAAGTGGAGTTAGCTCGTGTAAGGAACTTTATCTGAAAAGTCTCGGGTTAGCGAGATCATGCTAGAGCTCGAACAAATAAAACTAAGAACGTTCGTTAAAACGTTAATTGCGAGCCTGTTGGGCATGTCGTCGATATTTTGTAAAAAGGGCGAAAATGCCTGTTGTAGATCGATAGATAGATAAACACTTTATTCACTTGTATGACACAAATACAGATTGAATACGATAGGAAAAATGAAACATTTTTTTGTCATAACAGTGAAGTAGCGCTGACTCAGTATATGCCTAAGGCTCTGGTTTTAGGTTTTAACAACTGTTCTAAAATATTTACACCCTGTTTTAAAATTCAATTTTGCTTTTAATCAAGTTTAAGTTTTACATATTGTAGACGATCGCAAACGATAGGATAAACGTAAGGTCTACTGACTCGTTCCATAGCTCAGTTGGAAGAGCAATAGCCCCGGTGTGGCGTAGCCGTTGGTTCGGGTCCAGCCGGATCGAATACATTTTTCTTTCTGTTTGTATCAATAATAAAACACGAATAAAACAACATACTAGTGGAGTATTTACACAAAAATATATGAATACCATGACTGTAAAAACATTATTATTTAATAAATAAGATCGAAACAGAATTTTAAACCTGACGACAAGCCCAAACATTGTTTGATGGTTCATTCGCGGAGTAAGTAATCCACTATAGCTTTCTTAGACCTTTACTACGTCTAAGAAAGCTGTGGTGGATAGCTTCACTACACTATTGTGAAGACATGCTTTTAGACTTTACCTATTTCTACTCACATTATGCTCAAATTACTGCTTGGTGGCAGAAATAGGCAGTACTTCCCTGGACAAAATCACAAGAAATTCTAGGTACTGCTATTATACTACTGCTATTATTATACTGGGCCAAACTTTCAGCTTACATTTCTAACGTAATCAATTAATACTAAATGATACATATAGTACTTTATAGCTAAACCATGATAAGGCTGCCTATTGTTAACATAATATTAATTCATTTCCTGACCACAGGCAATGCTTAGATCAATTGAATTTCAACTATATTACGCTATAGATAAGGACACACATCGAATCCAGTTTAGAGAGTTTCCCTTGTAAACATATGATTGGGGTCTATTCCCGACGCGAGCACCTTTCAAATCCTTGCGCAAGTTACAAATTAATGGTAATTTGCGTGAGAGTTAAAGGATAACTTTGTAAATAAATTTACAACTGAATATATTTTAACCACGTGTGATTTTACGCCTAATTTAAATTAAATACATTTAGTCATGAAAAATAAAACAACAGTATAGAAGAAGTAATCAAAGATTTCTAAAATTA
>NW_020654818.1:4462-14028 GCF_003589595.1 Hyposmocoma kahamanoa | reverse complement strand
AAGCTAAAACGTTGAATTTAAATTGTAATGTCATCGCAGTACTGTCTAATTTTGCTTGCTTCGCTGTCAGTCGAACAAACGAAGACTAAAGCGTGAATGACGCTCTGTATACGATTTTACCGCCCTATAAGTTCGGACACTTTTTAGCGCGGACCCGACGTCCATATAATTATAAATCAATGGCCTGTAATAATTCAAATGAAACAAATTCGTTACAAACGTATTCGTCATTTACTGCATTAACGTGAACCGCATACAGTTGAAAATCGATAGAATGTTTATCGACTGCTCACTAGCTTCTTGCACACTTTTGCGCAATTAACTGTCATTTTACTCTATTTTCAGAAAAGACAGACTATAAACTATTTAAAGATCTGTTTGTATATGTTGGTTTGTTGTCGGTGGTGTTTCAAATCTTGGTTTTGCACCATAATGTGCCAGCAAATATGGTAATGGTGCCCTAGTACCGCGATTAGAATTTACGGGCCCGTTTTCGGCCGCCAATGGCTGACTTGTAAGGCTGTATTGGGCAACGACTGAAATTATTGCCTCATTCTGATTTTCATTACCTACATCATTCCCTTTGAGTGTTGAATAAATTTATAATGAATTAGATGAAAGTTTATATTACGGAATATTATAGAGCGGTTACATACGGCGACTTCTACCAGTGATGCAGTGGTTAATCGTCTACCTTTACACATTCGCGCGAGCGTAGCATGCGCAAGTGCATCGATACAAACGCGCGATCGCATCGCTACGCTTGGGATTTATAGGCGATTGAATCGGTGCAATCGCGCGTTTGTATCGATGCAGTCTCGCGTTTACATCGAAGTACTCGCCTATAAATCGCAGTGTGTAACTCTTAGATTTCGATATAGTCTAGAACGGTCAGCGTAGAACTCACCTGGCTAGGTATAATAACCATAATAGAAAAATACATTTGGATTTTTGTTTAATCAAAACTTAGTAACGAATGAAGAACAGTTGATTACTTTAAAATGTGTATCATTTGTGGGCGCCTTCTAATTAGAATATGTATATGCTTTTTTTTTACAATATGTATATGCTTTTATTACAGCCTCAATTGATAACATAGGATTTCTGTGAATACTGATCGTGTTCCCTATTCCTGCTACAGAGCTAAATCACAAGTTATTGTCATTAATAATTCAAGGAGTACGAAGAAAAATGGTTCGCTTGCCCTGAGATTCACGCGCGCCTGTTCAATGCCGTTCAAACCATAGAACTTTAATGAACAATGAATAAAAAAAACTTAATCACCTCGTTAAGGTCCAGTTACTAAAGCTAAGGTGGAAGCGAGTGTCATATTCGAGTTATCTCTATGATCTTATAGAACATTATATTTTACAATATTTAAAGTTATTTGCTCTTCTTTTACAGAAAACAGAAGCTTATAGGAGCGTTGCAGTTGTGCCATCACTATTTTCATACAATATTTAGAAGTGCAGTTGTTACGCCACAATCGCACCACAGCGCTTCTACAAACATTTACTTTGAATGCGTCCTAAGATTCAATTTCGATTCAATCGACCGACTAAGTCGGTTGGCTAATAATTTTCGTAATTTTAAATAATATTTATTTTACATTTATCTGGACGAAGATTACTTACTTTTCAAATAACATATTCTCTGTAACTATATGTTTGTCACACCGGTTTTGCATTTGTATTAGTTCAAACTGTAGGCATATAGAAGAGTTAATAATAATAACGCACACACTCAACATAGCCCCGCACTAAGGAAACCCTGTGTCACGGGTGCCATGGACACACACATAGACAACCACAAATTACACCAAAACTCACGAGAGAAATAAAAGTAGGCAATACCAATATTTCTCCCGGCCCGGGAATCGAACTTGGGACCTCTGTCTGGTATGGTAACCGTTCGGCCACGGAGACAGTTAATAATGTATGGTAACTCCGTACAAACGTAGCGCGTCTTGCATGCCGCGAGTCGTGTATGGATGCACATATTCGCATAATCTCGCGATGCATTCGCGTTGCATAGCGCGGGTTGTCACATGCGCCATTAATTATAGAATTGAAGCAGTCGCTTGGTGTTTAAAAAATGTTATCAGTTAATAGACGTATTTCTTTGTGTTTATGGTGTGTTGTACAATAGTGCCTTAAATTCAAAATTATTCAGCATTTGATATCCATTTCATAATTATACTCCAAAACAATGCTGGTATAAAAATATCTGTACGTAAGTAACAACAGCATTTAACAAACGTTATTTCAGTGTAGGACGAGAATACTGTGACGAACATCATAATTTTTCAAATTGTTTACAACCTGTAGGTACAACTAAAACAATAATGCACCAACCCTACGCTCCGAGCGAATTGCACGTATTTACCGACGGGAGTTACACTGTGACCTTATCTTCAAAGATAAAATATAAAAGTACAATAATAAAACCATTATAGTAAGATACGGTAACAACATGATCCCATAATAATCGTGCTTCGCGTGTTTTGCATCACGACAAGCACATTGGCTAGACGGAGATGAGCCGTGAGACGTGCCACGAATCTCTAAAGATGCATCCATCAAATATGTCGCTTTTGTTTATTTTGTTATTTGTTGCAAATATTGGAAAATGATCGATGTGATTGTTGGTGTGCTAAGTGATGAGTTTATTTTTGTTACAACTGTAGAATGGTAAGGTAGCTTGCGAGAGCGTTCTACACAAAAGAAGTTTGATCCATTTATACTTATTAAATAATGAAAAGCAATGCAAAATTGCAGCACCCTTTAGTAGCAGCACAACTTCTAGTGAAAGCGTTCGTCCAAGGAAGTACTGCCACCTTAGCTATTTCTGCAGCCAAGCATTAATGTGAGCATTACTGCGTTTCGGTAAAATTACAGGTAAATGGGACTTGTGGTCGACAAGTCGTTTTAAAATGAGCATTTTCGTTCTTTCGAAAAATGAAATGAACTTGAAGTTAACATTATCTAACAAAACGAAGGGGTTCTTTTTATGATTCCAAGAGATGGGACGAACAAGTCGTGCGCCTGACCATAACTGTTGCAGTGTCACTCAGAGTTTTAAATCACAAAGAATAGAGAGGCACTGCCACTGCGCCCGACACCCTGAGACATAAGTTGACAAGTCCCTTGTGCCTGTAATTTCACCAGCACCCTTACCCTTCAAAACCGGAACACTGCTTACTTACTTACTGCTTGGCGGCAGAAATGGGTAAGATGGCAGTACTTCCCCAGACGAACTCTTTCACAAGGTTCTCTATTGCTTGCTTCTATAGTCATTCTACCTACGACTAACAGTCATTTCTTATTGTTACAGAGAATCTTACCCCCTCACTCCTCTCCCTGACGAGGTCGGTGGCGTGATCACCGAAGGTCCACAGCTCTTACTCGCTACTTGGACTCCCAAAGGCCACGGCCTGATCACGGTGAAGGACTACGACATCTACTACAGACCGGCGCCAAGATCTTCCACGGGTTATCTGGTTACTGACACTGGGACTTCAGAAACTATATATAATGGAGTTCCAGACTGGTTGTACGAAGGTATGTATTGTGTTCTTGTACTAATTTGGTTTGTTTAGCAAGAGTCCTCCAGGGAGAAGTATTTGGGCCGTCATAATTTGTTACGTAAATCTTCTAATTGACATACATTCCGTATAATATTTCCTTTCACCGTAACACAATGTAGCAATTAAATAGTAATTGTGATATCGAGTTCTTGAGTTTTCATGATTGTTAAATACTGGAAATGAAATCTTGTTTTCGGATCGCGTATATCTGTTTTCTTTTTCGAACAAACCAACGTTTCAGCTCCTTTACAGGGCCTATGATCACGCAACTGAGATGGTATCGTTATACTACAATTTTGAATACGATGGTTTATTTGAGAAACAAATATACACGACTTAGATCCGAAAAAATAGTTTCATTTTTAATAATAATTATGATATCAAGTAACGAACGTAAAAATAACGAGATAAATTAGTCGGGCGCCTGGACTAATGGTAAGAGACACTTTCACACTTAACAGTTTCAATGCCACTGTAAACTACCATGGAAATTACTATGCATAATTAACTTAATTTTACTTTGTTTGCTCCGCATTTCGAGAAGCGTCTGTAAGAAACGTCATATAATTTAGTAGACTACATCCCACTCACCATTGACGAGTAAAATACCAAAAAATGCGATGCGACTGACACGCCACTACTTTTAGCAGAATATCAAACGTACAAAATCCTGGCATTGACATTCGATCGACATACAACTGAGATGATTTAAGTAAGATTATCATACTTGGGACTCAGGTCTCATGGTCACGGCTGGCTCAATAGAGGGCTTTACACTCTATCGCGCGTGATACAGCAATCGTGAGCGCGCGTGTAAAGGCGTTGGAAGGCAAAGACCGCGCGAATACGCTCATCAGTCGCGCGAACAATCGCGCACTCCAACGCGCCCCAGTCATGCGGTCTATCCTGCGCAATTACCCTTTTCACGGACTCTCTTTCCGTTGTAAGAAAAACGAACACGACCAATCACGCGCAAAAGAACGTCAGCTTAAAAAAATTCAAACAGGTAATCGCGCACGATTGCACGTACAGGGTCTCTGATCACGTGCGATAGAGTGAAAAAAAAGTACACATGATTTATTTCCGATAAAATATTTATATTTCCTATGTGCAGCATTGCGAAAACCTAGACAATATTATTATTATTTTACGTTACGAAGTCGTGCGCCTAGTATTCAGCGACATGTCTGTCCATAGCAGTTGCAATGCCAAAGCTTTAAATCGCAAAGATAAGGGACACTGCCACTGTCACCCTGAGACACAAGTTGACAAGTCTTATGTCTGTAATTTCACTTTCACAGCACCCTTTAAAACTGGAACGCTGTAATACTAACATTACTGCTTGGCTATAGAAATAGGTAAGGTGGCAGTATTTCCCTGGACGAACTCTTTCACAAGGACCTCTACTGCTACTAAATAAATATGAATTATTATTTAAAACATTTTCTTATCTGCCGTCGAGTAAAATATAAAAATTCAAGTTTATAAAATTTCCTCGTGCAATTTAACAGCTCTTTGAGTTTTATATTTTCTACTTTACCAACTCCGCCGTTGCCCTTGTTCGGCTCTGACAGTTTTCTAGCTCAATGAATACATCTTTGATAAGGAAAACTTTAACAGGCTGTCCATCGCTGCGTTTGTACAATGTACGACGTATTAACTCGAGTCGTATTGTCAGAAAATGAAAATGTAAAAAATGTTGTTCTAATACTTAAAACATTGACATCTTTACAATTATCTCATTCGTTTAAATAAAGTATTTTAATCTCACTTCAAAATATCGAAAAAGCTTTAGATTGAAATTTTTATTGAATTGATATTCAATTATTTTTATGTGAAATCACTCCACTAGTTCATTATAATTAATACATAATTACATACATTAGATAGGTTTCATGAAATATTCTAAAAAAAATCTAAATATCTTTATTACGTAGGTAAGCAAATTACACTTGAATTCGTGGTTAAACTTCTGCTCTGCGCGTTGACCTCAGTAGTCACCATTTTATAACTTGCCGTATTCTATCGCGATCCAAGAGGTTTGGTGGCACATTCTTTGTCGCATAATCAACAAAAGGAACTCCCTTCCAGCGCACGTATTCTCTCCTTACGATATGGAGTGCTTCAAACTAGGCGCGAAGAAGCATCTTGTAGGCATGCAGGATAGAGGTGGCTAGGGCAGTGATTGTATCAACACTGCGCTACGTACCTTCACGTTTGAATTCCACTTTCCATTTTACATCAGGTGGAGTGGAGTCCTGGTATATATAAAAAAACTACTACTTAGGGCGCTGCCACTACGTTGCGTCGTCGCAACGCTATGATTTCAACGCACAGAGCAATGCGGTGCGTAATGACGCTTACTTAGGCATCGCAGCACCTCTCTCCGATTTGTTTATGGCCCCTTGACCGATACGCACGCGTTCCGTCGCCGCACACCGTTAAAACGCACCAAGTGGCACGTAGTTCTAATTTAGAGCGATGTCACACTGGCGTTACCAGTATGTTACGTCAACGCAACGCTTTGATTTCAACGCAATGTAAGGCCGCTTACTTACGCACCGCAGCACCTTGAACGATACGCACGCGTTCCGTTATGCGCCGTTTCAACGGACCATGTGTCCTGTTCTTCTAATTTACGCATGTAGTACAACGCAGCGTCAAGTCGCAATACGTCGTGTGGAATTGTTTTTTTTTCGTAAGATACATTCCCCTGAGCAGAACGGGAAATGAAACGAGCAAGAAGCGAATATGCTCCCCATAACCACTTTCATCAAGGCGTTACATTTTCTTCCAAGTAATAAAATTCGTATAGAGTGAAAAGTCGTATCGTATGCTATAAACATTATTAAATGCTTCGTAGCCGTGGTAGTCAATTCCGGGCTGCCGGCTTTTGTTAAATTTTGATATTTATTGATCGTTTAGGCGACAACGACAGTGAGTTCACTCCCTTTGTATTGTTATGTAATTTTGAATTGTCGTTTAAGGTATTTAAGCGTACATATATATTTTATAGCTTTTTTGTGCGGGTGGCAGCATTGCACCCGTCACCCTGAAGTTGGCAAGTCCCATGTGCCCGTAGGTTCATCAGCACCGATCACATTACTGCAGAAACAGGTATGGTGGCTCACTTCCCTGGACGAACTCGTTCCTAAGGAGCTCTCTAAGAATCTGTGTACACGGCGTATTTTTTATGTGCATTATTGACGTCCTCGAATTGCCGCGTTATCCACGTGACGCCTCCGCGTAAAAAATACGCCGTGTGAATAGGCTTTAAAACTATAAAAATATTAACAACTTACGAAAACTAGAGTCAATAACCTACTGTTAACCTGAGTTAAATTATTACACTGTTCATAATACCCTCATAAAAATAATCTGTGTAATAAAACCGACCATAAATATATTGGCGTTTAATAAAAATCAACCTTATATTGAAACTTCTAAACTTTCTTTTTTTTAACTGGAAGTACGGTTGCAGATGTTTAATTTTTATCAATATTCCAAAATATTTTAGTTACTTTAAACACTCGAATTATCTCAATGCTAACTGTACAATCGGGTTACGATTAAGTATTTGAAATTTTTGTTTAATTACATTACGAATCGCAGTCTACAAGACGAATGAAAAACCATGTTAATACGGGTATATTAAACACGATGTCCATAATGCAATAAATCAAAAAACAAGGTAATGTAGCATAATATGTCGTCACCTTTTAACGTTTTTAATTTGCTAAAAATAACCATTGGAAATCTGGCAGACGGAACGCGCAAGTATGCCAAATGATCCCTTTTCTCGACAGACACGTACTAAGGAATTAGCTGTTGAGACCCCAAAACTGTGGATTTTTGTTGATTAAACTAATTGCCAATTTATCAATGCCTGTTAATAAGTAAAATCTAAAATAGTAGTAATCATACTTAAATTATTATTATATTATTTGTTACGTCTGTGTCTATTGTTGCATGTTTATTGTTGATAAATCGAAGTCACTGTCAATAAAGCAGCTTTTGTTTTTCAATTTTAAAAATTATCACTTTTTGTACTTTAGCATTTAACTCTGTAGCAGCTCTTCCACCAATTTTTATTAAAAGTAATAAATAAAGTATGTGAATTTCGAAAAAAAATGTGTATGTGAATTTCTATGTTTTAATGACGGGACGGTCGTGTTACGTTCCGGGTTAATTAAAAAAAAAACCATGTTACAACTTTCATACTTAATCCGTATGGTCGCATCTTGACTAGAAGTTGGGCGCAAAACTTCCTAGTTACGTCCCTGTTCAGGTCGTTAAGATAAAAGCCAGGTTGAGGCACCATTTAGAGCCTTAACAGAATAAAATGATCGTCTCGAGGTCGGGACTGGAGAATTAAAAGAAGACTTCTTCTAGGCGCCTTTGTACTGATGTTCTATTGTTTTATTATTTTCTTTTGTTTTCAATTTGTTCTTTTGTTCCAAAACATTATTGTTTTAAAGTTCACCGTGTAGCCAATTTCTTTATTAAATGAAAAGTATTTTTAGTTGACGCTGCGTTGAGAGACGCCTTATACGAATTCGCACTCTTGATTTAAGGCCACATGTCCAAAATTGCAACTTTCCAGGAGAGTGATTCTACGAACAAAATTAATCGATATGCTTTTCATACATTATACAGGAGTTATAAAGTTTCATATATTATTATTTTAAGGCTTTCATATGACAAAATCATTTATATGGGCCACCTTACTCTATACGTGGATTGTAGTGGTAGTACGCAGAAAAAGACTTGCAAACAAAATGGCAAAAGTATACTTAATATACGTAAAATACAGATGTTATGGTGGCAAATCTTTCTTTGACGTTGTGTATCGGTAGAAAGTTGATAACGTACAACGTAAAATAAAATGTGAATTTAAATTAAAGTGTGACACGTAGCTAAAGTAGATCGCAGCTTGCGCATAGTTATACCGAAGAATGTAAGAGACCATTCAGCATTTTTGACGAGAGCTTTAAATCGCAAAGATCTAAGGGGCAGTGCCAGTGTGCTCGTCACCCTGAGACATAAGTTGGCAAGTCCCATATGTCTGTAATGTCGCCAGCGCATCACCATTACCCTTCAAAACAGGAACACAGTAATGCTAACATTACTGCTTGGCGGCAGATATAAGTAAGGTGCCAATACTTCCCAAGACGAACTTTTTCACAAGTAGCGCTTTTGCTACAATAGCATATAATTCTAGCGTTATTATATCTGAAAAAACATATAACCGTATTCCTATAAAATTAAAACATATTTCAAACCACATTGTTTCACTCTACCTCATCGATGCTCTTCTAGTCGAGTGCCCGTTGCCTCGCTCCCTGCTTGCTCGCTGGCCACTCTTGGGTAATAGAATTCTACGATCCAATATTTTCTCTAAAACCAGACTATATTTTACAGTCCTCTCATTTGACTTTGAAACTTATTTTCTTTTTAACCGACTTCAAAAAAGTACTTCAATTCGACTGTATTTTTTTTTGTATGTAAACGCGTAGATAATTCCGGAATGTGTGAAACGATTTTGATGATTCTTTTTTTGTCAATTTAAACTTGTAGAAAATATTCCACGTCTAAGGGTAGCAAACTAGGGGATGAATGACTTGTAAGGTCGGATTTTTATACAGTCGAATTAAGACCCTTCTCCTTTTTTTGAAGTCGGTTAAAACCTTGGCAAATAGATGTAATTCCACGAACTTTTGTAGTCGGTTTTTTAGTACTCTGTACTGATGAAATCTACAGTTACAAAATTGTTCAATTCCAGGTTCGACGTAATCAAGATAATTATCATGAAAATTATCTGATAACATCATGTAACACGATTTTTGTATCTGGATTATCGATATAATTTTTTAATTGGTTCAAAACATAAAAGCAAGAAAGATTTTGCTTTTGCTGCCAGGACAACGAAAGTTGAATATTGCGCAGTCGATACAACTTCAAATGACCTTGGTTGATTCCG
>NW_020654818.1:0-4452 GCF_003589595.1 Hyposmocoma kahamanoa | reverse complement strand
ATATTGCGCAGTCGATACAACTTCAAATGACCTTGGTTGATTCCGCATAACAGTGAAAATGTTGAGTCAATCACTTTGGATAAAATATATTCTAAAATTAAGGATATACACTGATTAGTATATGGCGTGAAAATACGATTCCTAAAAACTTTCATAACAAAAAAATAATATTACCTCGAAATTTTATAAGAAAACCGCTGTATTCAACTGTACTTATACCAACGAGTTTTTTCATATCATCTGAACTAAACAGAACATGTATACGATATGCATTTTTGAAATGGCTTTAATTTCGTTTGTAAAATAAATTCTGAAATAAAGCCAGTGTCAATGCCGTTCGACCCAAGCAAAATGAACCGGGAAAAATTTTAATTCCAGCTGAGATAGTATCGACTCCTAAGGAAACTTACCATCTGGTTTCTCTTTATTTAACGACAGAAAGATAACATTATATTTCAATTCAATGGTATATTTCAACCAAAATTGTACAAATTGATGACAAAGAAAAGTTTTAATTATTAATACAAAGATTATTGATAGCTTCAGCGCGTATTGATAGCTTCAGTGCGATTATTCGGAAGAGAACTGCCTCCCTGATGCGTCGCGTGCGTGGCAGTTCCAATAGCCTAGTTCGTTTGATCTGGGAGAACCCTGTCAGTGAATTGTGGCAGCACTAGAACTCAGTCCACATGGGTTCCAGGGGTTTAATTTATAAGTTACTGTAATATTTCGCAAATTTAGTACTAACATAGGTTGTAAGATTTTTTTTGTAACTAACACTAATATGGACTATGTCTGAAATAAACTTTTTGAATTTGAATTTGAATTTGAAAGATCGAACACTCAGAAAAAACTTCCCTCGATCCGGCCCGATTCGAACCGACATCTTCTAGCAAACCGCGCCAGACGCCATGCCAACTAAGCCACGTAACGAACTCCGCCTTCACGGGCGTCTCTGGTGGATCCGGACTTTGGTATGGACTCGCTGGGGTTTGTGGTGAGCTGCAGAGACGGACACGTTTGTCTGCCCCGGTGGCATGTGGCCGAGGCGTCTGTCTTGTGACGGTGTGAACTCCTTACACCGTCATCTCACCTTCTTGTATCTCTGCTTGTATCCTATCATTTTTTCTTTTACTTGTATTTAAATTTTAAATTTGAATTGTTCCATCTTCCTTCGCTTTCTCATTTTGTTTTCGTACCACGGTCACTCCCTGCTCGACCGCCACAGCAGTCGGAGATATTTCAAATTCAATCGCGTATAATCGCTAATTTTGGTTCTTAACTACGTTTATATTCGTCATTAAATAAGCTAAATCATGTGTACATAACAGTCTACAGCCTTCATGTACCTATATCTGTGATTCCGTTACTCGGCCCATTCAGGGGTAATTGCCTTAATCATACAAGTGTAGGGAGCGTTTTATATTGTTGTACCTGTTTTTTTTACATTTACCTTTTATTGTTACAGCCCTTTCTTTTAACTTTACTTCTTTTAACAAGTTTTGTGGATTGGAAGTTTCCCGTTTCATTGCCGTGAACCTACGGCTAGTTAGGGTTTCAACCCTTTCAGTCTCGTGCGCATACGTCTTAAAAACGATCTAGTTGAGGGCCTGAAGTGTGGGGACGCGCGGATGGCGCGAGTTGCCCTTTAAGTTGGAGGCTATGTACGGACATTTAAATTGGAAGCTATGTCTAGAACTAGTAGAGGATAAGTTCGACATCCTCCGGTCCCTCCGCTTAGGTTATTGGGAACTGGAGAGACGTCGTTTTTCGGCGTCGGGAAGTGAGCGTGCCTTACAACTCCGCTATCAATGAAGAGATTTAAATAAATAAATAAATAATAACGCTCATAATCAACATAGCCCCGCACTAGGGAAACCCTGCGTCGCGGGTGCCATGGACACACACATAGACAACCACAAATTACACCCAAACTCACGAGAGAAATAAATGTAGGCCATACAAATATTTCTCTCGGCCCGGGGATCGAACCTGGGACTCTGCGTGGCAGTCCGGCATGGTAACCGTTCGGCCACGGAGGCAGTTGATTTGGTAGTGGACTTAGCGGTGGCAACCGCTAGTTGTGTAATGCGTAACGGGAAGTGTGCGTGTGCGCAAAGCTCTCTGGAAAATAGGGAAGGCGCTGTACGTGCACCCGGGGCGGTTCGTCTAAGGCACTAACCCTACATAACACCTGATAAAGTCCGTGCAAACGGCCTGATCTGGAGTTAGAACCCAACTTAGACGGTCCCTACGTGAGCATGCTCGCATAGGTCATAGTGCCCTTCTCGTATACCCTAAGGGTCGGTAGGGAGAGCACTATAATCAAAACTAATGTAGAAAGATATGGAGTTGTTCTTTGCAGTAAGATTTTTTTATAAAAAAATGAGTGAGATTCGTTTTTTATTGTATTGCGTGTCAAAGATTTTTTGATATTATTAAATTTGAAACTTAGTTCTAAATTTTATCATTTTTATTAAAAACCACATAACTCCCTATAAATTCTAAAAATAATTAAGGAGATATCGTCGGTCTTGTTCTTGGTTACTCAAGCGTATAACTTTTCGTTATTCCTCTTCTTTAAAACAAGACATTTAAATGGTAATTTTTCACTTGTTCGCTTTTTGTCCAGAGGTTTGCGCTCACTGAATCCGTTAACCAGAAAAACCGATTTTTACATTTAAACAAGAGTATAATTACAGGCCCATTTATTGGAAACAGGATACCCTTGGTGTAAAAAGTCACACACATCAAAAATGCTTTATAATATAATAGATACTGACGAGTTGAACAATAGGCAGTTGAGACATTCAAGGTCAGAGTCAACTAATCTTTATTTAGTAGGTAAGCTATTACACTCGAAATCGTTACGAAAAAGAAGCGTGTTAAGAAGAATGTTGTTTTTTCGAGGAACAAAACCAGGGACACAGAATTCCATTCCCTAAAGGCGGCTTCTCACGTTGCGTGATTTTACCGTTCGCGCATCAAGGGAATAAATTCATCTATCGTAACACAGACGCGTCCATAGCGCTGCACAGTGGTGCATTGGCGGAAAAAATATGTTTTATGTACATTTATCTAAACAAATCTTACATTACACTCCATAGACACGAAAACTATAGAAACAATTGCTAATAGGTTAGAGACTAAATATATCCGATGCAGACATAACCATTTTTGCGCAAAATCTTCTGTATTTTCAAAGTTAATTTTAAATTAAACTGAATAGAAATTTACAATAGTTGTATATTTTTATAAATTCAAGTACTAATGCCTATTTTGGCCGACATTATGTAAAATGTTTTATGTTAAAATGTTGATGTATGATTGCCCGAGTAAACCATTTTATGCCCATGTCTTTAATTTCTATGGTTCCTTTTGTTTGCGATTTCAAAATATGATGGATGTTTCTGGACAAATGCAGCTTTATACATATACAGCCCTGCAGCCCTTATTAAAACTTTCGGGCACTTTGTTCAAATAACAATAAACACGTCTACTTTTTGATGTCATTTTTTAAACACCGAGCGAACGCTTCAATTCTATGATGAAAGGCGCGTGTGACGACACACGCTAAGCAAGGCGAGTACCTCGCGAGATTATACGGATATGTACGTCCATACACAGAGCGCGGCGGCGGCGGGCACACGTACATATAATCCGCACTACTACGTTTGTATGGATATTTTATTTATTAGTATAAGTAAGCATAGTTGCTTTAAAAAATAATCTACGAATAACGTGTATAGACATGGAACAAGTCAATGGCATCCTCCAACCATCGTAAACTAACATCGTAAACTTTGAAGATAAGAGGGTGTAAACTGACGCAAAATGGACAGCAAGTAACTTGATAAATGAATCTTTTAGGAACTCGTTTAAAGCTGTAATGCTTTACGAGTGTTCCGTTTTATTATGTGTAACTACGAAATGTGCTCTCGGTCACATTGCCATTTAATATCATTGCACACATGCCGCTGTAAAAGCTGTCCCTTTTGTTAATATTGTAACTGTTGCGCAATAGTAAAGCCTAACAAGTTTTAGGCTTCATTTACATTCCCGTGGAATGATAACGGATTTTTGTAACGAAACAGTAAATAGCATAACGGAGTTTTGATATAAAGTCTATACTAAACTGATAAGTTGTGGAGAATTCTGAAACCTTGTTACGAACAAGTTATGTGCGTGGTGTTAAGCGACACGCCTGTCCAGACCAGTTGCAGCGGCAATTAGAGCTTTAAAATGCAAAAGTATGAGAGACACTGCCACTGTGCCCACCCTGATGCATAAGGTAACAAATACCATGTGCCCGTAATTTCACCAGCACCCTTCCTACCGCCGGCTTAGTGAATGCGAAAAAAAATAATTTTACGGGAGAGAGATTTTGAAAATAGAATACATATAAATACTGAGCATGTTTTTAAAGTAAGTACCGTTTTGCGATTCTGCCGC
>NW_020654817.1:3541-24824 GCF_003589595.1 Hyposmocoma kahamanoa | reverse complement strand
GCATTTGGCCAGACCGGCAAAATGATAGTGACGGAGTGAAGATATTTATGTTAAAAAAAATGTTGCAGTGGATTTAGTGACCCTGGTTGCCGCTTTTACCTGCTGCCTAAAGTTATATGTTAACATGAAATTCGAAAGTTTTCTCTTTTTCTTAGTATTTTTATTGAAATTAATATTCAAGTCTCCTCCTAGAATAATTGATTTAGCTTTATCTTTTTTATCTAGAATTTTCATTAATTTTTCTAGTTGGTTATAGATAATTATATTTTGTTTGTTACTAGTGATTTTTTTGTTGCTATTTGGCCAATATAATGTGATCAAAAGTATGTTTAGAGCTACTATTTCTATGGCACATATTTCAAAAACTGATTCAATTGATAAACTAATTATATCACTACGATTTTTAAACTCTAGTGAGTTTTTTAGTAGGATGCATACACCACCCCCTTCTTGATTTATTCTGCTATATGAAGACACCAAGCTGTAGCCGCTTATATTGATATACTTCAGTTTGTCGCTCGTCAACCAGGATTCAGTAATGCAAATAGCGCTAACATTAGGCTTCTCATTCAGAAATGCTTCTAGGAGATGGGTTTTTGGCAGAAAACTTCGCATATTTTTGATACAGTATGTAGAACTTATTTTCGAAAGTTACGAAAATTATGCTGTAGGTTGCTAGATCCGTAGGATTCTGGTTCGTTTATAGGGTGGTCAATAGTGTTACTAATTTTCTCCGAGTTCTTTTTTGAATTACGTTGTGTTTTATTTGGCGATATGTTTTCTCGCAGGTCTTCAACTGTCGTCACTCTTCCGTCAATTACAAGTTTGTTATTACGAAACACAGCACGCTGGCCATTTCTCCGGGCGGAAATCATTGCTTCTTTTAGTATTCTCTTTTCCTTTAGGCCTTGTTCATTTAGGTACTCTGAAACAGCTAGACCAGTATTTTTTTAAAATATTCCACAGCTCAAAAGGTAATTTGTCATACGCTTAGAGATGAGTTCTATTCTAATAGGTCTCTTTTTTCCCCCGTTTTCCCAAACGTACAATTTCTTCTATATATCCGGTCAGGTCAACGTTTAAAATTTCGTAAAAAGCGTTGATGACTCTGTCATAAGTTTCATTGTTACTTTCCTAATAGTTTTCTGATAGTCCGTATAAAATAAAAGTTTTTGTAGGGTCATAGCTCAATTTTATTTCATTTTGCGCTAATGTAGAATTTTTTAGTTCAGCTTTAAATTTTTGGCTTTCATATTTTATTAGAGTTAGATCTTGATCTAATTGACTTATTTTAGTATTTAAGTTTTTAATGTCAGAGTTTATTTTAGATTGTTCTCTTTCTGTTTTCTCCCTGTATTCTATTACTTCGTCTTTAAGTTCGCTTAGAGCTTCCTCAATTTGGCTTTGCACTATCGCTCGTAATTCTGATATTATTGATTTATTGTTTTCCTGTAAGTTAAGTTCCAAGAGTGCGTTTATATTTTGTAATGTTAATGGTTCGTTAAGAATTTTTTCTTTCATATCGTGTGAAAAATTGTATCTAGTGTCGCCTAAATCGCTCAAGTCTTCTAAACTTATCGACTTACGCATGTTTTTACTGTCAGTGGTCTTTCTGATTGTTACTTTTGATTTATTTAATGAGTCCAATATAGTTAATGGGGACCCATTTGAAGGTGGTGATGTGGTTGTGTTGTGCAGTTTTGACTTTCTTTTACTGTGACATGTAGGGCATATCCAGGCTTCCTTATGGTCCGGCGTCATAGTATTATAAAATCTTGCACTGGAGACATTTGCACAGTTCAAGTCATATTTTTTATTGCATCGTGCACATGTCAGGAATTCTCTTTTAGGCAGTTTTTGTAGGCAAGTATTACATATTGACTTAGGTGTTATCTTTGTTGGTGGCTTGGCTGATGCCATGTTCAGCGATGACTGGTGAGTAGACGAATTATTTTTTTAAAGTTACTACTAGCGCCTTGAGTGGTAAATTTATGTAAACTTATTCTCTTTTTTAATTTTTCTACTCGCCCATAGATGGCGATGTTTGAATATTTTTGAGCGGAGGTATTTACATATTACAAAATTTATTATATTATATTAACAATAAATATTGTTTTTCAATAATTTATCCACTTCTACTTAATTTTCTTTCTTATTATTGCACTTGACTAACCTTAATTAAGTTTCCAGTACTGTCCACTGCGCAGGAGTTGTTTTTTTCGACAGTATTCCAGTTGACCATTCCAGGGCAATATTTCATGTTATTGTTGCAATTCTCCTGGTTCTTGTTTTGATAACAATTGTACACGATATTTACACTATTTCTCACTATTCTCGCTACTATTCACTGCTTCAAAGTAACTAATTATATTTTTTGGTGATAATAAACACTGCTTCGATGTTATATCGAGGTCGGTGGCTCCCTCTCCCTCTGGCTTTCACCAGAGCGTCAGCTTGGTCGCTAGTCCTGCCGCGCTGTCGCGCCGCCGCATTCCGTGGCAGTTTCAAATTCGCCGCAGAGAAGATATGGAATGTTTTGCTGCCGCCGCCACTCCGTAGTCTACAAACGGTGCACACGTTTAAAAGTAAATACAAACAATGTCTAGGAAATAAAACTATTTTTCCGGATTTAAATCGCGTATATTTGTTTTTTCAAACAAACCGACGTTTCGTGACCTTTACTGGTCCCATGGTCAGGGTTGACTGACGTGGTACAGTCTTCAACCGGTTATGTCTAATATTGATGCAAACCACCTAATTTTTTCCACTATTGTTGCAATAGTTATTAATTAAATACCTTATTTTTAATTTTACAACGAAAACATTCCAATTTACGCTACATTAAGTTTTACAAATTATTTTATTCAATTTATTTTTATTAAGTTCAATTTATTATTAATTATTGATATAAATTAGAATAAACTTAAACATATTAATTAGTACTGCAGTCTTATGTCTGTTTGGTATTTTTCATTAGAGGAAACACTGGATCCCAAACTGGTGGTACGGAGAAACCATCTTCCCTGTTGAAATTAAGATGTTTTTTAATTTCAATGGCCTCTCGCAGCATCCTGGGTAGATAACGGACTTCTTTTGCAAGGACCTGGGGTTTGTCAAACTTCATTGAATGTGTAGGTTTATCCATGACATGCTCGCAGACTGCAGACTTGTTTAGGCGACGGTGTTTCACATCAGCTATATGCTCTTTGACGCGGGTACAAATACTTCGCTTTGTTTGTCCAATATAAGAGAGACCGCACTCACAGTCAAGCTTGTAAACTCCTGCATCCTGTAAGGGGATGTTACATTTCACGGGTCTCAGGAACTGAGAAATCTTCCTCAGGGGCTTGAAATAGGTCTTGATAGATGCACGCCTGAGGACTCTTCCGATCTTGTCTGTAACACCTCTCACGTAAGGTAAGATGGCAGTCTTCGCTCGACTGTTGGTGGTTTCACACGGGGCCTGCGGCATTGGCGTGGAATCTTCAACTTATTCGCATGTAGGACTTGCTTTATATGCTGAAGTTCCCCTGCCAGATGATTACTGTCGCAGACACCATGTGCTCTCTGAAACAAAGATTTGCCCACGGTAGCTAACTGGCTAGGATGGTGATGGGAATTACCATTGAGATACCTATCTGTATGGGTTTTCTTTCGAAATACAGTATGGCCTAAGGTGTTATTAGGATTTCTTTTAATTAAAACATCTAAGAAAGCTAAAGTACCACAATTCTCTTGTTCCATAGTACTAGGATCTAATTTACTGCAATGCTATGTTTTCCTCATGGAGTGCTGAGTGGAACAAAAGTAAAGGGCAAATATTTCACCGACATCCAAACATGTATCCCCAAAAGTCCTTGGTTTTTAATCTATAAAGAATTTACTAAAACTGTAACATCTACAGTATGCCGACTTCGTATTGGTCATTCCTGCACCCCGATCCATCTGACAACAACTTAGAATACGGGATACTTACACGGGATAGTTCAATATGTGAATGTGGTCTGGATGAAGGTACCTCAGACCACATATTTTTCAGCTGCCCTACCAGAATATGTTCTATTTATAATAGTCTTCCACCTTTTATTTCTCGCTCCGTAAATTCGTTATTACAAATCCCCTCTTACAATTAATAACTGATTTTATTAGTACTAACAAACTTAAATTAATTATAAAACTTATTCACTTATATTATAATATCTGTAACAGTGATGATATATCGTGTTGTTTTGTATTGTTCCAAAAGCCAGAATAGACTAAAGAGCAATATTAATTAAATAAACATCAAGGAAAAAAAGGAGCAACTCCCACGACTAACTTGACATTGGCAAAATTCTTCAAGAGAAGCCAGAAATTTAAAAATAGAATAGAATTCGTATCATTTTGTGTGTGTATTGAATGTTCTCCGTTGTTTTATACCTCGACCACAGCTTTCTACAAAGTTCTCATGTAGTTTAATATGTATGAACCTTGTTATCACACCGGACACACTTAGATGACGAAAGGAGACAACAATACTGTCAATGATTCGCTTGCACCACAATCTCCAAATACTTACCTATTTGTTAGCTGACCTACATGTTTCCTTACTGTATATTTCTTTATCATTACTCTTTCAAATAACGGATACTTAAACATTTGAGACGTTCATAAAGATTGTTTACATTTAATTAAATACCTAAACCGCCAGTATAGTACAGTGATCATGATTTGTTGACATTAAAGCTATTCCCATCTTTTAGGTGTACAGCTGAGACCATGTTTGCCATGCTTGCTGGGACTTGGCTCGAAGACCACCTGTTAACGCACGAAGACTATGTTCGGGATCGGGATGTTCTTATCGTTGAAATAACAAAGAGCGGGGCAGCTGCCCTTATCTTTGAGAAATTCTCTACGAAATGGAAACATGGAATTTCATTCGCAACGAAACGTATTGCTTTCAAGATGCTACAGAAAGTTATTGAAGGGCATACTAACGATTATATTATTATAATATGCTGCGCAAGGGACAGTTTTTATGATAAAAGTAATTAAAAGAGTGGAAAAAAGTCTGCGTTTTGAGAAAATCTATCAAAACTTCGCAGTTGAGTAGAAATTTTTCACCCACAAAACGACTGGTTTTCAAAGTCCTGCCGAGAGTTACTGAAGTGTATACTAACGATTCAATTAATGTTTTTGGTGCGCAAGGAGATGTTCTTATCACTGAAATAACACAGAGCAGCAGAGAGAGCTGCGTTTATCTTTGAGAAATTCTATCTTAAATGGAACACGGAATTTCCTTCGCAACGAAACGTATTGCTTTCAAGGTGCTACAGAAAGTTATTAAAGGATATACTAACGATTGTATTATTTTGATCTGCTGCGTTAGAGATGGCTCTTAGCACAAAAGTAATTAAACGCGAGGCATATGGTCTGTTTTTTGAGAAAATCTATCAAAACTTCATAGTTGAGTAGGAATTTTTCACCCACAAAACGACTGGTTTTCAAAGTCCTGCCGAGTGTTACTGAAGAGTACACTAACAATTCAATTGATGGTTATTGATGCGCAAGAAGATGTTCTTATCACTGAAATAACAAGGAGCTTGGCAGCTGCGATTATCTTAGAGAAATTATCTCTTAAGTGGGACATGGAATTTCGTTGCCTACGAAACGTGTTATGTTCACGGTGCTACTGAAAGTTATTGAACTGTATACTAACGATTGAATTATTGTTGCCTGCTGCGCAAGAGATGGTTCTTATCACAAAAGTGATTTAAAGCGGGGCAGCCAGTCTGTTTTTTAAGAAAATCTACCAAAACTTCGTTGTTGAGTAGAATTTTACTACACGCAAAACGACTAGTTTTCAAAGCCCTATCGAGAGTTATTGAAGAGTATAATAACGATTCAATTGATGATAATTGGTGCATAAGGGGATGTTCTTATCATCCGAATAACTAAAATCGGGGCGGCTTGGCTTATTTTTTAGAAAGAGACTCATTCCTTAAATGTGGAATTTTGTTGTGTATTAAACTAGTTATGTTCGTAGTTCCACCGATAGTTCTCGAACAATACACTAGTTTATTATAGTGTCAGCTTGTGTCTAATATCATTTGTTTTCCACGGAATTGCGAGAAATCGCAGTAGCCATGACAATTTTGTTTTTAGTATGTATAGTAGATTACTTAATCCAGGTGAACTCTACCAAATTGCATATTTTTTACATTAAGTGGACGACCATGTCATTTGGCGCATGATTCTTGACTTAGCATATGTAGATACGTAAAACTTGTGGTTGCTGAGTACTACAGCATTTCTCTCATGTGTATTCTATCCTTAATAGTAAGGGCATACTAACATATACTCAGGGCTGGGCGGTATTTGAATTACTTGTATTTGAAATACGTATTTAAAATACAAATACGTATTTTGTATTTGTATTCAATTACTCCCCTGTATGTATTTATTTATTATGTATGTATTTTGTAATTGGTATTTCAAATACCTGACCGTAATGTATTTTGTATTTCAAATACTTTCGTTCTAAAATACATTTCAACAAAATATTTCTTTTTTCAATGTACAGCCTATTATATGACGTGCATAGATTTATATGATATTGAACTCAATGGTGATGTGTGTGTGTGTAAAACGGAACGTTCGAAAAATGAAGTATGAAATTATTTGATTTTTAATTTGGGACTTAACCACGTATAAAACATATTTTATTTACCTCGACGTTTCGGACATATTGCAACGTCCATGGTCTCGAAGGGACTGAAGAGGCGGGTGTCAGCATCTTCTAGCCGTGCAAGTTTTTCTAACTACCCGCACTTTATCTTCATTATTTATTTATGCACTAGAGTTCTCACTAGAACGACACACAACACTCACTACATCTTAAATACTCATATTCAATACAGTAGAAGCAAATTTGCAGGTGGCAACAGTGCATGGTATTGTCAAAGACGTCAAAGTCATCTTTTCGCGGTTATAACTTAGAGTAGCAGGGTTCTAGGGTTATACGGCATTGTGAATTAGCGTTTTTAGTGAACCATCTTTCCGCTCACGCGATACATGCAGCTGTGGACGCATGCTGGCACAGAGCGTTGCGCGATTCATGAGTCTCTGGAAGCATAGCACACCTAGATGTGCCGGTGATGATTTTATACCGATTTATCGGATATCGAAGTTTTAACAGGTAAAAGAACTAATATTAATTGCTATTTCGGTAACTACTCTAGCAAACCATAAAGTGTTTAATGTCTGGGCCTGTCATATTTAAAAAAATAAACAACTTCAAAAATACGTCACGACAATTGTGTGAGTGTGATTGTTTGGGCTGGTGATTTCGGTGTTTATTTATTGAAAACAGTAAGTAGAGTTTTTTTTATGAGTTTGATTAATTCATTGATAATATAATTACGTCGTAGAATAAGACATATCACACATAACATAAATATTTCTAAAAGAAAGCAGCTTCGAAACTTTACTACTCAATCAGGCCATTGCCAGTCCTGTTCATGATTACGTTATGTAAATATTGATTTAATTTTCTACAAAATAATATTATATTACAAATTTCAAATCAATTATACACTAGAATAACAATTACATTTTCTTTACATGCAGGATTCATTGATATTTTTCTGAGTTTCGTAATTTTGTATGAAAAAAGCTGACGGCTACGGCTGCCCAGTGACGGCCATCGTAGAAATAAGGCCGGTTACAAACCCATTTGTATTGATTAATTTTTATATTTTTTATGAAATGGGTGATACATTTTGTATGTAAAAGAACAGTTAATACTTAATATATAAAAATATATAACTGAAATTACATTCACAATGCTAGTTAATGTGAGCTTTACGCAAAAAAAAATATTTGTTTTTAGTGGTGGGTGTTCTCTGTAGTGAAACTCTCGATCAGGACTAAATCACACTTTATTTTCTATTCTGTCTTACTTATTTACATTTACATTTATTTCTCTCGTGAGTTTGGTTTTAACTTGTGGTTGTCTGTGTGTGTCCAATGCACCCGCGACGCATGGTTTCCCTAGTACGGGGCTATGTAGAGTGTGTGAGTTATTATTATTATAATTTTATACGTCATTATTAAATAGATTAATATGATATTTTTTTACAGATAAACACAAGAACTTAAGAACAGGCATTTATTCAATGATAGATAAAATCATACACTTTTTTAACTAAATCTGAAAATTTTGCGGTTGGAACGCACACGTTCTCCAGAACTACATCACTATAGACTCCAAATTCTTGGTACAGCAAAGTCTCTCTTAGCAGCAATGCCGACTCTGAACCAGCTAATGCTCTTCTGGCGGAAGGTGGGCTGGTTAGATGGTTAGATTTTTTTTAAGTTAAGTCAATTACCTCACGTACAATGATCCCAACGTGGCGGTGTAACTGTGCAATAGTCCTATTCGTAAATTACAATAACGCACACACTCAACATAGCCCCGCACTAGGGAAACCCTGTGTCGCGGGTGCCATGGACACACACATATACAACCACAAATAACACCCAAACTCACGAGAGAGAAATAAATGTAACACAATGTTTTCCTAGTACGGGGCTATGTTGAGTGTGTGCGTTATTAGTATTATTAATTTTGTTATTGAAAGAAAAAAAAAAATGTATCATCAAAACGAGTTTATTTCCAGATTTTTTGTGTTTCTTGGGCCATTTTTGTACAATAAATTAAACGCCAAATTAGCCATATATCATTTTTGTTACATAAAGGTTAAGAAAATTCTCTTGTTATTCATTTGTACAATAAGTTATTAAATAAACAATTTTATCTATTATTATTAATGTAATCCACTAAAACTACCCTGATAAGCCAAAAAACGCTATCTCAATCGGAGTAAGTTTTGAGAAAATCGACTTTTTGTGAATTACATTTAATGTAATTGTATTGTATTTAAAAATACTTCTTAGTGGTTTTTTAAATGTTTTAAGTTTTTTAAATGATAGCGCTATTTCTATTATAACATGAGATGCGAAATTATTATAGCTATTGAATGGTATAAAAAAACTAAAAAGGCGTATCTCAGAGATAGCGCCTTTCGGCTTAGCAGGGCAGAATAGTGGTTGTAGTAAATATGTTGGTACCGAGTGGTGCTACTGTATTACTAGTATTGATTATTTACCTCACCTATCCTCACTTCATCCATCACCCTGCTTGGTATACCTACTACCGTCGAGCAAACAGTGCTTATGATCAAAGAACTTTCACATATTTTTCCCAGACAAAGCTGATAAAAAATCGGCCTAGTTAAGGTGCTTAAATTAATTTTGTAAGTAAAATATCACTCAAACACAAGACTATTCAATACAGGTTTTATTAAAATCATTTTTAGGTCGTTACATTGTGAATTTTGGTAGGATTCGTCAATTTTCTTCCTCGCGACCTGCAGTTGTTTTACGCCATTTTCGCAAATTTTTCGCGAATTCCGCCTCTACTCGCGACTGTTTTTAATTTATTTTAAGCATAGTAAAAACATATTTTCATATGATTCTAGGTATAATCGATAGGTATTTAAATACTCGTCACCTTTAATCATATTTTGTTTCTTAATAAAATGAATATATATAAAGTAGTTAAGAGTTAAAACGTAAAATACTATGAAAGTTTCTCAGAAGTATTCAGTGTACTCGGAAGTTAAAGTCGTCTAATTACAGTCATAAACATTTATGTCTAAACAAAAGCTTCTTAAGTGCTTTTATCGCTCATGTTATTTTTTTGCCGTAGCTTAGTTCTCGAGTTCGAAGTGTTTATATTACACGCGCCTTATCGCTGGTCCTAATGTAAACAAAAAAAAAAACCGGTAAACATGGGACGATTACATAAACGTCGCGCCTGGACGTACAAGTGGTTTAGGCCGTCGTCCACTTTAGCTATGTTTGTTGATTCTGCGTAAGTAGGTACAACTAAATATTCAATCGAAAACGTCGCCATTTGTTCAAGTTCTGAATTTGTACAATTCGTGATTTATTAGCAGTTAGTACACAATTGTGTTTGGCATGTCACCATTAAGCACGTTAAAATTGTGTTACTTTAGTACCTACCTATTATGATTACGTATTGTAGTTACGTTCTTCTTTACAACAAATATAATAATTTTATGATACACACATTTTGCTACAGATACACAAGCAGATACATACACAACAAATACACAACACACACATACTTTAATCTATCCCCAGAGGGCGCCCCTTAGCAATACTTAAGAATTTGTTTGTGGAGCGCCTAAATATCAAACGGCTGGTTGCAACTATAGTAGCGCGAGTTCGTGTAAACAGCTGTGCCGGTTTTTATTACGAAATTAAAATATAATTATTAAGTGTTACTTTACAATTTACATATGTAATTGTACGCATAATTAATTAACTTTCGATTAACGTAAAAATCTAAGTGATGGTGTATGTGTGTGCGATGTGAAATAAAAATGTGACGTCGTTGATACACTAGTGAAAAAGGGAGATAAGTAATTTTGAAAGCTGATTTTCAGGTATATAAATCGTATTTCGTATTGTGTTAGTGTCTGATAGGCAGGTTAGATAGCTTTTTACTACTGTTGTTAATATTTCTAGTAAAAAGGTATTAAATCACGAGATAGATTATTTCGATAATAATTATCAAAATACAAGGGAATTATCACAACGTATTTGTGAAATGTCACAATGATGTAATATTTTTCCATCGTATTTTTGTGTTCGAGGAATAGTCATAAGTTTACCCTGAATATAATCTTTTATAAACTATACTTTAAGGAGTAATTTCATGGGAAACGTTAGAACCATTCAAACGGAATATATTATCATATTTATCCAACTAGGTAAATCAAAAATTTCATTTGTGCTTTTTAAGTGCAGGATTTGCAGTGTATAATTTATTATTGCATTTTATTAGTTTTTTTTTTTGTTGGTAGTACTGAGGGTATTTATTTGGCAATGCAGAATAATAATTTTTATTTATAAAAACTTATATTTAAACTGAATGCTTTTCTCTAATTTGCAAAAATATATATAAAAATACAAAAATACACCTTAAGAATTTTGTATTTTTGTATTTGATTTATATTATTATATTATATTATTTGTATTTTAAATACATTTAAGGAAGTATTTTGTTCTTAGGTTTTCGCGATTGTTACACATAGGAAATGAAACTATTTTTCCGGATTTAAATCGCGTATATTTGTCCTTTCGGGCCCTTTACAGGTCCCAGTCAACCGTGACCATGGGACCTGTAAAGGGCCCGAAACGTCGGTTTGTTTGAAAAAACAAATATACGCGATTTAAATCCGGAAAAATAGTTTCATTTCCCAAGTATTTTGTTATTTGTATTTCAATTAAGAAGTAGCATGTACTTTACCTAGCCCTGCATAAACTAACGATATACTAACGACCTGTAGGTATAGGTCGTTTCTGGGCACCATTTAGGGGGTGGTTAACTTCACACGAGTCATCATTTCGTAATGTTATTTGTTTTAGGTTACCCAAAGTTAATAAAGAAAGGAATTAATAGATTCAGACGTTACTTTGCGGAAGTTCATGTTAAGAAAAATGGAAGTAAGTTAATTTGCTACTCCGCGAACCCAGCGAAAGTTAAATCGTGCAAAATAGCAGCGCTTGTGTTGAATATTTTTTCATGCAGTTAATTATCCCACCCTCCCTCCGCATAAAATTAATAACACAAGCGCAACTGTAGTCACAAACCATCACCAAAAACATACCAGACACGTGTTTCGCCTCTCCACGAGGCATCCTCAGGGGCGGTTGACTGCTCGACGCTCTGCCGAAGAGTGAACTCGTTCAGAACGGTTGGTGTATTTATACCCCGCTACTCTCAATGTTGCTATTGTTGAAACCCGAAAATACCCGTAATAAAGGTGATGATGCAAAATTCAATTGTTCATTAATTATATAACCCCTGTTGTTGTACCTAATTATTTCCATCTGTTCTAAGACACCCTGGACAGGGACTCCGGAGCCTGCATTGCAAGGCCTCACTCGTCTTGGGGGCAGGTCGGAGGACAACTGGCCTGCCCCTCCGTTGGCGCGGGAGCCCTGTGAATGTGCACCGACCCCACGGCGCCGACTCAACCGGCGGGAGGTAAACCCGGGGGATTTTAGTGGGGTAGGCTCTCCAGTCTGGAGGGAGAGTCCCCACATAACCCCTGAGTCTCCCTGGGCTCAGGGGTATCTATAAAGGTTCCCCCCCCCCCCCGTAAAAAAATAAAACAACAGGAGTAAATTATTTTTAAACTGCCTCTGTGGCCGAACGGTCACCATCTGCCACGCAGAGGTTCCAGGCTCGACTCCCGGGCCGGGAGAAATATTTGTATGGCCTACATTTATTTCTCTCATGAGTTTGATTGTAACTTGTGGTTGTCTGTGTGTGTGTCCATGGCACCCGCGACGCAGGGTTTCCCTAGTACGGGGCTATATTGAGTGCCTGCGTTATTATTATTATACTTTTATGCGTTATGTAATAAAACTCTCACCGAATCACAACTGTTGTTTATTATCTCTTCGATTTTCACAAAAAAACTGCCCGCTCTTAAACTTAAATTAGGACATAAACTGGAAATACGCAATGTTTTCGAAGGCTCACTTTGCCCGCCTACATTTTCTGGCTTAGTTCGACACACATCCTTATTGTGACCTATTTTGTTGCATTTCGCGCATGTAACGAGTGGCTTGGGGCATTGCATGTAGACGTGACCACGTTCCTTGCAGTTAAAACAGAATATATGTCCTTGAGACTGGTTGGGTTTACTGGGACCTTTAAAATTACTCTGCCTATTACTGCTATCTCCCCCCCATTTCCTACCTAAGCCTTTGTCCACCGACTGAGCTTCTTTGTTGCTGATCAAAAACTGAAGAAGTTGATCAGGCTGGGTACAGGTCAAAGCAAGAGCACTGGATTTAATGGTCCTATCAGTGATTCCATGTATCAGACAATCAACGGCGCGTTTGCCCGTAATGTCACATTGATTCAGTAGTGCGAGTTTTTCATAAAAGTAGTTCTCAAGTGGTTCATTATACCTAGTCTTTCTTTTAAGCATCTCTTCCAGGGTTTGGCCATAGTTTTGATCGCAAGGGAATGCGCTTAATAGTTTCTCTTGCCATTCGGCCCAGGAGTACAAAATTGTGTTCAAGCCCTCGTACCATACTTTGGCCAAACCCTGAAGCTTCTGCATGGCAAAATGAATGGTAGTTTTTTTCATCCCAGCCGTATACACTTGCACATTCATTGACTTTCCGTAACCAAACATCCATGCGTTGATTTTTTTTAGAAGGATCGAAATTTGGAAGAATATTTTTACTATCTACATTTTTGGGCTTATTTGGTAACGACTTCCTTTCATTGACTTTACAATATCTATGACATCCTTAATAGTAAAAGAAGGGGTACGTGACCTGTTTTCTCGAGCTGTGCTGTCCTCGCGTTGACTGACACGATTACGGTCGGGAACAGGAGATTGTGCAGCGCGTTGTACGTCACTGCGACTGCGATCACGGTGCTCTCGCTCCCGCTGACTCGGGCTGCGGTTGCGGCGGCAGCTTCTTGATTGAGCAGCTTCTTGTCGTATTTCACGTTCTAGTGCTAGAAGTAGTTCCCTTCGACGTTCCAGTTCGAGCTCCTTTTCTCGTAGACAGAGGCTACGTTCGCGCCTTCTTAAAGCACTACGGCTTCGACTACGACTACGCTGGGCACATGGAGTATCACGGCGAACATGTGAATCATTCCTGACTGGTGTCTGTAATTGCCGTGGCTCGCTGCCCTTTTTTTCATGTCATCCGCCATAGCCTGGAAGTTATCCCGCCTTCTGAAGTGTAATAAAACTCTCACCGAATGACAACTGTTGTTTATTATCTCTTCGATTTTCACAAAAAAACTGCCCGCTCTTAAACTAAAACACTGCTTTTATATTATTCAGGACGACACCCACTCCACCATTTTGCTTCACAGTGTTGTCGTCCTGAATAATAAATTCCGTATAACCATTACAAAGAAGAATATTTTTCTATAATTTGGTAACTAAATAAATTATCAATAAAAATCTATACAAAATTATCTGAACCCTACAGTTATTATGAAATAGATTAATATGATATTTTTTTACAGATCTACACAAGAACTCAAGAACGGGTATTTATTCAATGATAGATAAAATCATACCCTTTTTTAACAAAATCTGAAACTTTTGCGGTTGGACCGCACGTGTTCTCCAGGACTACACCACTACACAGAAAAAAGGATTTATACTAATAAGAAAGAGCAATTTCTCAAAATATTAGCTAATTCTGATAAAATTTTTATTAAAAGTAATGAAATATTGTCATTACAAAAATACTGCTTATCTTTTTCTAATACAATTTTACTCTTAACTTCATTCTAACTTTTAGACAAATACGTTCACTTCAAGATTTTATTTAATTTCTAATCAATTCATTGGACATTACTCACATCAAGAAATTTTTACCTTTTACATCAAATTTAAATAAGCTTAAATGAATTCAAAATTTCTTGGGTGTATTTTAAGAAAATATATTCTTAAACAAAAAAAGGAGTAGTTTGCTATTCAGATTAATATTCTAAATTCTAGAGTATATTTTTAAAGCAACATTTCGTTGCGTTTTCATAGACAATGTTGTCGTGACATGTCGCCGAAGGCGCACGCAGTAACGATTACTCTTACTTGTACTAATCATAAAAATAGTAAACAGTCATTTATCCAAAGAAACAATACGTAGTATCTCTAGTTTGTTAGGGTGTTATTTGTAGTCATAATTTAAGAAATTTGGTTTCAGCACGAAATCAAACTACACTTGTAAAAAGCACAACTTTAACATGCAATTAGTTCCATCACGCCACTGCTAGATGGCATTAGTTGTACTCTGAAACGCGCTATCGTTTTGTTAACTTCAATAGTATAAATAATAAAATAAAAAAAAAATAAAAATCATTTATTTCAGGCCGTAAGCCCATAAAAAAAACAGCACAAAAATAAAATTAAAAAATAAAAGAAAAGGGGTATTAGTAACACAACACATCTTAAAACTATGTTAGTACAAAATTGACACAATACAATTAATATATACATATGTTAGGAATCACTACCTACTTTATATGTCCAGTAGTGATCCCTAACATGAAATTCAGCATTGCGCTATCAATGCGACACGCAAACATCTCCAGGATGCCGCTGCCACCACCACGCACTCTTTTCAGCAGAGACGTCACTTTTTTGCGTCTAATTGCGTAAAAGTCGTCAGTCCGCGCTTCAGCGAACATGCCGGACGCGCTGCAACGCCGTGGTAGTCCCAACAACATTCTGAAGATGTTGTTGTATTGCACTCTCAGAGTATTGTATGTACTCTGGGTATACCTGACCCATAGACCACTCGTGTACATGGATTGGCAAAAAGCTTTGAAAAGCGTGATTTTTACCTCTCTTGTACATCGAGCGAATCTACGAGCAAGCATATTTCCACGCACAGCCAGAGCCCTGCGCTCCCTCTCTATATCCATGTCGTCTTTTAAAGTGTCTGTTACGACGTGTCCCAGATATTTAAAACTATATGCTCTACCGAGAGGCACGCCACCGAGCACTAGCGATGGTACAACGTTAGGGAGGCGGTTGCCTGCTTTGAAAACAAGCAACTCACTTTTTTTTGAGTTGTACATCAGCCCATGCTCGGCCGCATACCTCTCACAAACTGCAACAAGTTTCCTGAGCTTATTTATAGACGGTCCCAGCAGCACGATGTCATCTGCGTAGCAGATGTTATTGACGCACTTGTCGTCAATAACACATCCAACATGCATGCTGCTGAGCTCGTCCAGAAGCCCATTCACATACAGGTTGAAAAGCAGGGGAGACGTAAGGCCCCCCTGCCTCACACCGCATTCCAATCTGTATTCATCAGACATCTCGCCAGCCCATCTCACCTGATTTATTTGGTTACCGTACCAATACTTTAGTAAGTATATACATTCAGCCGGCACATCCGTGTGTCCTAGTCTGTCCCACAACAAGTCGTAATTTACCAGGTCAAAAGCCTTCGACAGGTCTAGGAAACACGCATATACCGGTGTTTTCCTTTCCGTATAGTATTGAACAGTTCGCTTAAGGCACCAGATGGCGCTTTCGGTAGACAGACCAGTACGAAAGCCAAATTGAGAGTCGTTTAAATGTATGTGTCTACTAAGGTGGCCGTTAAGCAAACCGTCCAAAACCTTAGCGGTAACAGTTGCCAGTGAGATGGGTCTATAGTTGGCCATGTCCGACACGTCGCCCGTTCTATTTTTAACAAGAGGTACTACTACAGTTCTCATAAGGCTCTCTGGCAGATATGAGTGTTGCAAACACAACGTGTAGAACATAGCCAGAACTCTCGGCAGATGTACTCCAGCATACCTGAGATGCTCAATGCTAAGACTGTCGTGTCCCGGTGATTTCCCACGCTGCATGCCATTTACGATCGAGGCAACTTCCTTCGCAGAAAAGCTTACGGTACTCTTCCTCACGCCAGTCTTACCATTTTGCACCCCACCCGGCATAGAGATCAACGGAGACCTAACTGTGAATAGGCTTCTAAAATTGTTGGCTATATCTACTTTATCACACGCCCCACCAACGCTCACGGGAACGCCAGAGCTCACATTCCACTTTTTAGTGCTTTTCCAAAAGCCTTTGAAGTTCTTTGCCGAGTGGTGCGAAGCTAAAATGTCACATTTAATTTGCTCTTGTCTACGTTGGCACCACTTCAGTTTTGACTTAAAAAGCTTACGACTTTCGGACATTTCATTAAAAATAACACCATTGGGTGGTTTTCCCGCCGACAACCATTCTTTAAATTTAACCCTAGCGTCTCTATGAGCACTGGCAACATATTTATTCCAGCCCGCAATGTATCCTTTTTTTCTACAGCATTTTTGCTTACTCGACTGTCGAGACGCTGATTGCATTATATTAATTACATGTTTATACATTTCATCCAAGAATATATAATGACTAGGGTCGCAACACATTCTATCTCCACAATGCATTAGTTCAGACGGGAAATCCACCTGTTTCAACTTCTCGTGACAAATAGAGTGATACAGGTCAATCTGAGCATTTTCACGCTCTCCCCACACAATGTCGTTGTATGGTACTTTGGTATTATTACATTTAACCTGTACCACACCAATGTCACATTCAATAAACATAGGCAGGTGGTCGGACCAAAACACGTCATACATAACCCAAACATTTCGAACTGTTTCGCGCGCCGATGCAGTAACAATGCTGTGATCCAACCACCTGTTACAACCATGTGCATCACTAGTAAAAGTGTGCGTACCATACACACAGCCTAACCTCTCCATATCAATACAACACCAAAGCTGTTCGTCACAAAATTGCACTAGTTCCTTGCAGAACAATTCCTCTGGATGCGCATTAAAGTCACCTAAGACATGCACTGTTTCAGTTTCCCTATGCTCTTCAATGATTGCACTAATTTTACCTAGACACTCAGTGAAAATCGGTAGATTTTCAGCCGCATTTGTGGGCATATAAACACAAATCACTATCATGGACCTATCATTTACCTCTATCTTTATAGCGGTAAATCTCACATCATTGGACTCAATTATAGAAACCGAACTAAACATGCTTTTCCTCCATAGTATTGCTACTCCTCCATAAGGTGTAACGAAAAACGTTACATACCTCTTTTTTTACATAATCGGTTAACGAGTGCTAATGCGAACGCGTGGATTCTCTGCGGCTCGCATATAAAAGGAGTTGCGACGGCGCCCGCGGACACATTTCTCACGAGCCGGCATCGCCTACGCGCGCTCCTAATTACTTAATTTGCAAATATAAATCCGCATTTCGGCAACTACGACAATTGCTTTTGAAATTAACAATTTGTGAGTATAAGAAGTTCCCGTATTCGGGTGAGTATTCCAATACCACACCACTTATTTTCGTAATTCGCTATTTTTGTAAAATGGCGGTCGCGGAATGTGCATTCGTTAATTACGCGGTTCCTGTACATCATTAGGTCAAACAAATACGTTCCCTTACGGCTGGCAGCAACAATCCAACAGCCAGTTATTTAATTTTGATGAATCCGCGTAATTAACGAAGGCACATGCGATGCCACGCGGTTTTACGTGACTTGACCTTTTAAACTTTCCTTTTAGTCAACGTGTCATTTCACAATTGTATTTATTTCGTTTTATTTAGCTTTGTTCTTGCTTGTGGGTGCCTTCTGCCTACCCACAAGTACTTAATCTTTTTTTATTCTTCATTTTAAATTCCGTTGTGATTTCTCCCGGCAGCAGGATTAATACGTAAGCGTTCCCTCATTGGGTAAAGCATTCCTTAAGCTGCCGGGACGGAATCGCAACGGGCGCGTGCACAGCAGCGCAGTATACCCGCACTGTAACATGTTACAGGAACTCCGTTAGGGTTTAAAACCCTCGGCCACTACGTGGCATACACCAACTTCAAGCGACGCGCGTCGTGCCTGGCAGCCGCAGTTCCGGGTTCACTTCCCGTCGGAGTCCTCCTTCAACATCTTCCGTCTCCGACACGACAAGGCGCCGGCTATCTACATTCCAGCCGGCCTTTACCCAGGGGAGTGCATAACCCCGGGAGTGCTAACGATCCGTACCTTTAGGCCGGAGCCCACGTAATCATAAATTTTTATGTACCCTGGGATTCATTTCTCTTTTTAATTAAATCAGTTAACCGCCCTACCTTCTTTTATTTTCACCCTTATTAGGGAAAGGTAGGGAACCCAGGTTACAAAGGTCTCCCTCTCAATAAACCTTGACTTGTGTCGACCGCTGATGTACCCGTACTTGCAAAGTCTTCATCCACTGTATTAAGTAGGGATAGGTCATGAGGCAGTAACCATGTTTCCTGCAACGCCAGTATATCTGCCATTTTACACAACTTTCTCACGTCCTCCATGGAACTCTTCAGACATTTACAATTAAAAGTAAGGAGTTTAGTATACGTAGTATTCGGACTACCCATGAGTAAGCTTATTATATATACATATTTCTCCCAAATGTCATAATTGTCATAATTGTTAAAAATTAATAACCACTCTGTAACATTATTGCTTCATTTCCCGCGGATATTTATTACCCATGCCATATTTTCTGTATGTAATATACTGACGAAAAGATACTCCGTCCGGCCAAAGCTCCGCATTCATGAATGCAGGCAGCTTGTGCTTAGGTATGAAGAACTTATACGCCACATACTCCTTTTCATATTTCATGTTCATTTTTACAGGCATAATCGGAACGCTAGTTTTCTTCATAACATAATTCGCAATATCCTTATCGGTCGCCTCTTTATTCACATTATAGATGTAAAACTGAATATCCGCTGCCTTAAACTTCTCATCGGAATCTATATTAGCCTTTCCCTTATTTCCTACAAACTTGTTCCTCAATCTCCTCCTCTGTACTTCAATCCAGCGTTCGTCCTTAGGTGTGCTGTTCCATGTTCCTTCCTTACGAACTATCTCCGCAAACGACTTACGTTGAAAGGTTAACGTTTCGTTTCTATTTACATTACCGCTCAAGACGCCCTCACGGCTGACCGGCGGCACGTTGAAATGAGGCCCGGTACGCGCACACGTAGGTTTCGCACTAACCGTTTTGTTCGAAACCGCGGTATGGGCCTCCACGCGCGTTGATGTCTTTTCAATACAAATATCTGCACATTGCTCAGGCACAACAGCGCTATGACTCACGCCGGCCTGCACTGCACTGCGTGCATTCACCTCACCGGTCATTGACTGCGGTAATATTTCAAAACGTGGACGACTCATTTGTTGTAAAGGAGTAAGCACTTCCTCATTCGTGTACCCTCCCATCTCACTCAAAATCGGTGGGCTGGTACGATTATCCACTACACACGTACTATTCTCTAATACATCTTGTTCATTTGCACCATCAAATGGTGGTAAATCATTGCATGACGTCAGTGCCATCGGCCCGCTGTTGTGCATTAAATCATAGCACGCCCCGCGCTTTAAATTGATGTTTTTGGTAGCCTGTTTTAATGACGGATAGTTACTAGTGAAATCTTTATATACTTCTTCTGTCAAATCAACCTTTTTAACATATTTAAGTTGAATATCCTTAACGGAATTCTCCAAAAGAACTATTTTCTTAAGCAAAGCGGTCACGTCAATATGATCAAACGATATAGGCGGTAGTTTCTCGAGATCTTTTGCTACAAAAATTGGTACCTGTTCGGGATCCGTCTCCTTGAGCATGCATATAATGTCCTCAATATTCCTCAGCGTCTTGCCATGACGTTTTCGCGCCTTCGGTCGCTTACTCAGCGATTCAAATAGTAACAACTTCGCTACTTCAACATCCTTAGCACTAAATGCACTCTCACATATTTGCGCAAGACTTTGTTCGTCCATAACGTCCAACTTGTTTTGAACAAAGGCTAACACCTCACATATAACGATATTGCAGTTAGAACACTTTACTATTTTCAACTTATCCATTTTCGTCGCAAGGGGTAATTGACCTTGCGTGCGCTCGCGATCGCGGTCAGGGCCGCACTGTATAAGGCATCTCATATATTTTGAATCGTTAGTGCTTTCTGCCGCTGTAGCATTTATCCGGCACTGAATGGTACTCAAGTATTTCAGAAGATTCCGTCCTGATCCTGCTACTTTAATGTTTGGCACTGAACTGTGTGCTTTCACGCCAGTGAGACATACTGTTGGGTCCATAACCCAGTAAATTTACCCTTTTTGATATTAAAAAACATAAATCTTCAGTCAAATAATTGAGTACCTCTCAATTTTTCATTCTTTTTTTTTTCAAGTCAAAATCGGACATTTCTAATAACTAATAAATATTTTGTTGAATCTAGAGTGGCTTTGTGGCTTGAAGTAAATTAATTTGCTCTTGGATTAAATATTTCTGTCTTATAACTAAAATACACTTTTGAGACGTTTTTTACTATTATCAAGTAATTATTCTCTAACGTCTATAGGGAGAGGATCGTTTTGTTGGATTTAATAAATTTGTCTTCATAAAAAGAATTCTGTCTTTTTCTAAGTAATCTGTTTTTACCGTGATAAAGACGACATTAGACATCAAACTCTTGGTACACCAAGGTCTCTCTTAGCAGCAATGCCCTGAAACAGCTAATGCTCTTCTGGCACTCGTTCATTTATTATAAACGAGTTCACGTGTGATTGAGACGGCGAATATACCAGTCCT